>NC_090657.1:157428010-157613010 GCF_040937935.1 Hyperolius riggenbachi | reverse complement strand
GTACACACACACATACTGTACACACACACCCTGTACACACACACGTACACACACACGTACACACACACACACTGTACACACACACACACTCTACATCTCCGCTGACGTTATTTATTCAGACCCTTCTGACATACTCTCCTTTCTGCTCTCTTTAGCGTTGGGGTCATCAGGAAGGGGATAATGGGAGTAACTTAGGATTTAGTGTCAGGAATGGATAGTGTTGGGTTGGTTGTTTAGGTTATGGCATATTTGTTGTTGCAGAGGGAAGTTTTCCCCACCCAGCTGCTGCCCTATAATTTCCCAGCATTCCCTGCTCAGCTGCTGCCCTATCATTTCCCACCATTCCCAGCTCAGCTGCTGCCCTAGCATTTCCCACCATTCCCTGCTCAGCTGCTGCCTTATAATTTCCCCGCATTCCCTGCTCAGCTGCTGCCCTATAATTTCCCACCATTCCCTGCTCAGCTGCTGCCTTATTTCCCACCGTTCCCGGCTCAGCTGCTGCCCTATCATTTCCCACCATTCCCGGCTCAGCTGCTGCCCTATCATTTCCCACAATTCCCGGCTCAGCTGCTGCCCTATCATTTCCCACCATTCCCTTCTCAGCTGCTGCCCTATCATTTCCCACCATTCCCTGCTCAGCTGCTGCCCTATCATTTCCCACCATTCCCTGCTCAGCTGCTGCCCTATCATTTCCCACAATTCCTGGCTCAGCTGCTGCCCTATAATTTCCCACCATTCCCTGCTCAGCTGCTGCCCTATCATTTCCCACCATTCCCTGCTCAGCTGCTGCCCTATCATTTCCCACCATTCCCTGCTCAGCTGCTGCCCTATCATTTCCCACCATTCCCTGCTCAGCTGCTACCCTATCATTTCCCACAATTCCTGGCTCAGCTGCTGCCCTATCATTTCCCACCATTCCCGGCTCAGCTGCTGCCCTATCATTTCCCACCATTCCCTGCTCAGCTGCTGCCCTATCATTTCCCACCATTCCCAGCTCAGCTGCTGCCCTATCATTTCCCACCATTCCCAGCTCAGCTGCTGCCTTATCATTTCCCACCATTCCCGGCTCAGCTGCTGCCCTATCATTTCCCACCATTCCCGGCTCAGCTGCTGCCCTATCATTTCCCACCATTTCCGGCTCAGCTGCTGCCCTATCATTTCTCACCATTCCCTGCTCAGCTGCTGCCCTATCATTTCCCACCATTCCCTGCTCAGCTGCTGCCCTATCATTTCCCACCATTCCCGGCTCAGCTGCTGCCCTATCATTTCCCACCATTCCCTGCTCAGCTGCTGCCCTATCATTTCCCACTATTCCCTGCTCAGCTGCTGCCCTATCATTTCCCACCATTCCCTGCTCAGCTGCTGCCCTATCATTTCCCACCATCCCCTGCTCAGCTGCTGCCCTATCATTTCCCACCATTCCCTGCTCAGCTGCTGCCCTATCATTTCTTACCATTCCCTGCTCAGCTGCTACCCTATCATTTCCCACCATTCCCTGCTCAGCTGCTGCCCTATCATTTCCCACCATTCCCTGCTCAGCTGCTGCCCTATCATTTCTTACCATTCCCTGCTCAGCTGCTGCCCTATCATTTCCCACCATTCCCTGCTCAGCTGCTGCCCTATCATTTCCCACCACCCCCTGCTCAGCTGCTGCCCTATCATTTCCCACCATTCCCTGCTCAGCTGCTGCTCTATCATTTCCCACCATTCCCTGCTCAGCTGCTGCCCTATCATTTCTCACCATTCCCTGCTCAGCTGCTGCCCTATAATTTCCCGCCATTCCCTGCTCAGCTGCTGCCCTATCATTTCTCGCCATTCCCGGCTCAGCTGCTGCCCTATAATTTCCCACCTTTTCCTGCTCAGCTGCTGCCCTATCATTTCCCACCATTCCCTGCTCAGCTGCTGCCCTATCATTTCCCACCATTTCCTGCTCAGCTGCTGCCCTATCATTTCCCACCATTCCCTGCTCAGCTGATGCCCTATCATTTCTCACCATTTCCTGCTCAGCTGCTGCCCTATCATTTCCCACCATTCCCTGCTCAGCTGCTGCCCTATCATTTCCCACCATTCCCTGCTCAGCTGCTGCCCTATCATTTCCCACCATTCTCTGCTCAGCTGCTGCCCTATCATTTCCCACCATTCTCTGCTCAGCTGCTGCCCTATCATTTCTCACCATTCCCAGCTCAGCTGCTGCCCTATCATTTCTCACCATTCCCGGCTCAGCTGCTGCCCTATCATTTCCCACCTTTTCCTGCTCAGCTGCTGCCCTATCATTTCCCACCATTTCCTGCTCAGCTGCTGCCCTATCATTTCCCACCATTCCCTGCTCAGCTGCTACCCTATCATTTCTCACCATTCCCTGCTCAGCTGCTGCCCTATCATTTCTCACCATTCCCAGCTCAGCTGCTGCCCTATCATTTCTCACCATTCCCAGCTCAGCTGCTGCCCTATCATTTCTCACCATTCCCGGCTCAGCTGCTGCCCTATAATTTCCCACCTTTTCCTGCTCAGCTGCTGCCCTATCATTTCCCACCATTCCCTGCTCAGCTGCTGCCCTATCATTTCTCACCATTCCCTGCTCAGCTGCTGCCCTATCATTTCTCACCATTCCCTGCTCAGCTGCTGCCCTATCATTTCCCACCATTCCCTGCTCAGCTGCTGCCCTATCATTTCCCACCATTCCCGGCTCAGCTGCTGCCCTATCATTTCCCACCATTCCCTGCTCAGCTGCTGCCCTATCATTTCCCACTATTCCCTGCTCAGCTGCTGCCCTATCATTTCCCACCATTCCCTGCTCAGCTGCTGCCCTATCATTTCCCACCATCCCCTGCTCAGCTGCTGCCCTATCATTTCCCACCATTCCCGGCTCAGCTACTGCCCTATCATCTCTCACCATTCCCGGTTTAGCTGCTGCCCTATCATTTCCCACCATTCCCGGCTTAGCTGCTGCCTTATCATTTCCCACCATTCCCGGCTCAGCTGCTGCCCTATCATTTCTCACCATTCCCTGCTCAGCTGCTGCCCTATCATTTCTCACCATTCCCTGCTCAGCTGCTGCCCTATCATTTCCCACCATTCCCTGCTCAGCTGCTGCCCTATCATTTCCCACCATTCCCGGCTCAGCTGCTGCCCTATCATTTCCCACCATTCCCTGCTCAGCTGCTGCCCTATCATTTCCCACTATTCCCTGCTCAGCTGCTGCCCTATCATTTCCCACCATTCCCTGCTCAGCTGCTGCCCTATCATTTCCCACCATCCCCTGCTCAGCTGCTGCCCTATCATTTCCCACCATTCCCGGCTCAGCTACTGCCCTATCATCTCTCACCATTCCCGGTTTAGCTGCTGCCCTATCATTTCCCACCATTCCCGGCTTAGCTGCTGCCTTATCATTTCCCACCATTCCCGGCTCAGCTGCTGCCCTTTCATTTCCCACCATTCCCAGCTCAGCTGCTGCCCTATCATTTCCAACTATTACTGGCTCAGCTGCTACCCTATCATTTCTCACCATTCCCTGCTCAGCTGCTGCCCTAATTTCCCACCATTCTCGTCTCAGCTGCTGCCCTATCATTTCCCACCATTCCCTGCTCAGTTGCTGCCCTATCATTTCCCACCATTCCCTGCTCAGCTGCTGCCCTATCATTTCTCACCATTCCCGGTTCAGCTGCTGCCCTATCATTTCCCACCATTCCCTGCTCAGCTGCTGCCCTATCATTTCCCACCATTCCCTGCTCAGCTGCTGCCCTATCATTTCCCACCATTCCCTGCTCAGCTGCTGCCCTATCATTTCCCACCATTCCCTGCTCAGCTGCTGCCCTATCATTTCCCACCATTCCCTGCTCAGCTGCTGCCCTATCATTTCTTACCATTCCCTGCTCAGCTACTGCCCTATCATCTCTCACCATTCCCTGCTCAGCTGCTGCTCTATCATTTCCCACCATTCCCTGCTCAGCTGCTGCCCTATCATTTCCCACCATTCCCGGCTCAGCTGCTGCCCTATCATTTCCCACCATTCCCTGCTCAGCTGCTGCCCTGTCATTTCACTCATTTCCAGGTTCCATGATTCGGTACAGGATTACCCTGGAAGTTTTATTTTTGGCTTCTCTCTACGGTTGTATTTAGAGGAAACATTTCTGTGTTCAGCGTTTGGAGGCCCTGAGGGGATCCCGGCCACAAGGCCATACATATTTATTGATAGATAAGTTGTTAGGAAATGTAGAATGTATTATTTACCCAGCCTGGAGATCTCTGTACACAGCTGCAGAGGTCCTTGTAAGGTCCTTGTAAGAGCTTTCTAAGCGCTTGTGATTTGTAAAGCTCTTGCTAATGCTATGGGGGATTTTCATACAATCACATCCCTCAAGTGAGAACACTTGATGAAGGGTTAACAAGCTGGCATCCCTGGAGCGGGCAGGGGGCGAGGCCAATCACCCGACTGTCAGACATATTACTTACTGATCACGTGGCATATGCAGGACAAGTGCCCAAGGGAGAGCTATGTAATCCTCAGTCTAGATAGCGGCTGGTTATTAAATATCACATGTCCTTGCCAGCGGGGGAGCGGTGGCGGCGCCTGAGTCTCAGCGCAGCTGGTGATCATGAATTGCATGCTTTATGCTTAGATGAAATGCCTGAAAACCCAGCAGATTGCTGGCAAACCGCTAAATATCAAATAGAGATAGGCAAACAGATGCTGATCATTCCAGCTTGCATGCAAATCTAATGCAAATGATATGCTGTTTGTAATTGGACCAATGACCATGATCAGGAAATGCTATTGATTGGCTCATATGCAGCTGCCTGCAGTTTGCATTGAAGTTTGAATGCCAGTCAGAATTCATTGCCTCCTGTAATACAGATGGAAGATTATACTGTAAATGTGCCAGAAATACACATTGAGCCAATAAATGCGTCACGCCTTGTGGTAGGATCACACCTCAGAACAATGGTCTCTGGTAAGTCCTTTCATTGTTTTAGAATTGGCTCTTATGTGACCATCTTAAGTCGGCCCTCCACCCAGTGACTTCAGAATTATCATGTCTGTGCCCTCGTCTGTCAGCTGTCTGCATCTGAGAGACAAGTCCCTCCCTCCACCTACTGAACAGTGTGTGGAGTAGCAGCACACTAATGACTCATTGTCAGGACCTTGGTCATGACATCACACTGTGGGAGGGGTTTCACCACAATATCAGCCGTATAGACCCCCTGATGATCTATTAGAGAAAAGGTAAAGATTTCTCATGGGAAAGGGGGTATCCGCTACTGATTGGGATGAAGTTCAATCCTGGGTTAAAGGTCCTCTTTAAACATGAATGGCTAAAATTGGTGGCTCCACAGAAAACCAGATACTTTTCAGTCACACCGCGATCATTACAACCTTTACATTATCCCCTGAGATGCTAATTAACTGTACAATACTTTTTGTAATGGATTGCGGAGATGCCGCCGCGCGGTCTGGCGGCGGGGCGGCTGTCTCCGCGTTCAGACCGGCGGTTTCCGCACAGCAGCATGCGTCTGGTTTGCCTGGGCCTTCTAGTGCACACAGATGGAGAGCTACGCGCGCGCGCTAGAAGGCAAGACCTTTATGCCAGTAGGAGAAGGATCAGCTGATCAGGTCGATCAGCTGATCCCAGCGCGGTTACGGATTGGCTAAGTGCGGCGCGGAGGAGCGCTGCAGTATATATAGATCTTGCTCTCTGGTTGTCTGCCGTTGCGAATACTTACGTGTGAGCACTCAGACCTCAGTCAGATCCCACAGTGTGTTAGAACCAGGTGGACCTGGGAATTCACACTTAGCCAGTTTACTGCTGTGTTATACTTTTTAGACCAGTTCCTGGGTGTTGTGACCAAGGACCTCACACCCAAGCTTAGGATCACTGTGTCATTACTGAGTTATTCTTTAGACTAGCTCCTGGGTGTCGAGACCACGGACCTCACACCTCAGACTAGGACTGTGCTTTATATCTGTTATGACTATTTGCTCTGTCGACCTCGCTCTTGCTTTCTGATTCGGTACCTCTGCATATCTGCCTACCTGTTGCCAAACCCTGCCTGTACCCGGTTACTGAATCAGCCTTCTGTCTCTGTACCTTATCTGCTCGTGTGTTGCCGAACTGGCCTGCCTGACCCTCCAGGCTGTCACTCATCCCTTGAGTGCTCAGTCTATATGTACTAGCGGTGACACTATTCCACCAAGTGTCAATTAGCTATTAGGACTCCTGCTCCTCAGAGAGTCCGGCCTGCTAGCGGCCAGTGGCCTCTACTCCTCTGGAGTCCCCTGGCTGCAGTACAGTTTATTATTTGATCACCAAGTATCAATGGTTGCCAGGATATCTCTATCCCCTCTCTCAAGGAGATAGTCCCTGCACAGCCAGGGGCCACCTGCCCCTCAGGTGATTCCTGGCCGAGCTGCCTGTGTCTCTCGCCTCACGGGAGATAGCCTACAGTTACACCAAACACTTACACTTCATTAGGTGTCCAGAGGTTAGTCATACTTGTATTGTTGGTGATTCTGCAGATCATCAATAATCAGACTCTCTCTGTGTGCTGACACCAATCGTTACACTTTTATTGTGAGTGTTTAACACATTTACTCCTCTGCATTCCTCAAATAACCCCAAGAAATATGGCCGCTCCCAGATTCTCCTATCCAGTCTTCAATCAAGACAACTTTATCGATTGCCTGCAGAAGCAAACACCAACCATCATTTACTGCTATTTTATCAATTACCCTTTGGCTCCTCAAGGTCCTAATTGATAAGTAATTGTAATGTCCCGATACAGCAGCTCTTTATGGTGATGTGAATAATGAGGGATCACAGTCCACTGAGGAAAGAGCATGGATAAGCAGAATCCGAGAATTGTGACCATGTGACATTGCTCCTCCCCCTTGTCATATATTTATACTACTCATTAGTCTACATGTGTCTGATTGCACTAGTGACATTGTGATAACAACCAATCATATTCCACTTCTTCCAATGCTCATGACTGGGTTCACAGACGAACTACAAATACTAGCAAATAAACACCCAGAAATCCAGTACAGGTTACATATCCGCCTGAATCTGTCTGGCCTGTCTTGGAATTCAGACCATTGTAGATTGGCCACTTTTTGCTTGGGCCCTCTGGTGTATGCAGATGGGGCAGGGCATTCTGATTGGACAGTGCAGAGCAGCAGAACCTTGCTGAGGTCAAAGGGGTCACTCCTGGCAGCTTTCTGTCTGAAACCTGCTGTGCAGGAGATCAGGGCTGTGGAGTCGGAGAAATTTTTGGTACCTGGAGTTTTTGGTTTCAATAAACTGAGGAGTCGGATGATTTTTGTACCGACTCTGTGGCCCTGCAGATTATAGGTTGTGTATTTAAGTAGTCGCGTATTGGAACCATAATGCCTGCACTGAATGGTGCTTTTTTTTTTAAGTAAATGGAATGTCCAAGACAAAGCCCCTAACCTCCAAATTATAAATTATGCCAGTTACCTGGTTGTTATGCTGAGCTTTTCCCTCTAGGTGGAGCCACAAGCCCTCCAACAAGCACACCGTCAGAGTCACAGCCCTGCAACATGCATGCAGCCAGTGGAGTCACAGCACATTTGATCTGTATGCTCATTTCGGGGCAGTGACTTATAGTATTAGAGGCCAGGCAACTGGCATTGTTTACTAGAGGATGAAAATGGCAGCCTCTGTAGTCCTATCACTTCAGGTTCTCTTTAAAAAGACATTGGCTGAACGGTCATGTGACCAGTACTTCAGGGGCCACAACATGGTAAATGAGATATTTTCCCCCTTGAAGCTCTGCATTTGTGGGCAGTGTTATTGCTTAGAGATGCACTCATTTTGTTGTTAGAGGTTTGTGTTTGTAAAATTGCCTGTTGGAATAAATGTACTGTTATGACACTATTGCTAATGTCACTGACATTTCTTTGATTATCCTCCATATATGGAAAGATTCCCTAGCTACCCTGAGGAAGGTATTTTGTGGCTCTGAAACGTGCGTGTTTTCTGCACTTTGAAGGAATAGTTTTCATGGGTTGCTATCTTTGGTGTGTTGGCCAGGTTGGTTGGTTCTCAGGCTGGATGTGGGGTCTCCACACTTCTGTCTGCTTGGCGGAGGGGGTCTCGTAGTGCAGAGTGTTTGGGGGGTGATGCTCACACAATCCAGGGATTATACGTCTGGAATGTACGTTCTGCTCCACCTTTCATGGTATTCTTGTTTTCAGTGTATTGTTGGCCGCAATGGTTGGTTATCAGGCTGGGAATGGGGTCCCCACACTTCTGCCTGTTGGACAGAGTATTGGGGGGTGATGATTACCCAGATCACACAATCCAGGGAACACACGTCTGGAATGTACGGTCTGCTCCATCTCCCATTGTATGGTTTTCGGTGGGTTGATTTGTAGGTGAGGCATGTGTGTGGACATTGTGGATGCTCTGGCTCTGGATGTGGGGTCTCCACACTTCTGTCTGCTGGGTGGAGGGGGACTCGTAGTGCAGTGTTGGGGGGGTTAATCATACACCTGGAATATACATTCTGCTCCATCTCTCATGGTATTCTTGTTTTCAGTGTGTTGATTTGGAGGCCTGTGTCTGGATATTGTGGATGGTTTCAGCCTGTATTTAGCAGCGTCTTGCATGGTCCCTCCAGGAGGATCTCGTTCCTGTAATGGAATGTGATTTGGTCCCGGTGGAGCGGTTGTTTTTGTCCTTGCTGGGAACAGTCAGTGCAATCATGATGGAGAGGGAAGCTGTGGGTCCCCAGAGAGCAGGTGGGATGGCGTCCAGCTCATGTAATCTGTGCGTCAACAACAATCACAGCTGGATCTACAGTAAATATTAGCAGAGACAGCTCTTTGCTGTCAGATTATGGTCCTCTGGGGCCTGGCCTGGCCCTGATACAAGCCTGCAGAGGAGAGATCCTGGCCCTGATACAAGCCTGCGGAGGAGAGAGCCTGGCCCTGATGCAAGCCAGCTGAGGAGAGAGCCTGGCTCTGATGCAAGCCTGCTGAGGAGAGAGCCTGACCCTGATACAAGCCTGCAAAGGGGAGAGCCTGGCCCTGATACAAGCCTGCAGAGGAGAGAGCCTGACCCTAATACAAGCCTGCAGAGTAGAGAGCCTGGCCCTGATACAAGCCTGCAGAGGAGAGAGCCTGGCCTGGTCTGAATCTGTGCATTGGATGATTGGCCTTGAGTGGTCATGTGGCTACTCCAGACCACTCCCTCTCTATCTGTAGGCCTCTGACCTGGACATTGTTTCTGCCCCAGTGGCATATCATCCCATATATCTCTGCAGAGCGAGGAGGAGTAGCCATGTCCTGAGTCTATGTAAGAGCCTTACACTACTCCAGGCCTCTCCCTCTAAGGAAGATGCTGTCTCCACCCCCATGACTTATCACCCACCTCTGCAGAGCCAGGAGGAGGAGCCATGTCATGAATCTCTGTAGCAGTTCATTTTTGCATGGAAGATATGGGCCTTGAGAAGTCATGTGACTACTCCAGGCCACTTCCTCAAGGGAAGATGCTGCCTCCACCCCCATGACTTATCACCCTCATCTGCAGAGCCAGGAGGAGGAGCCATGTCCTGAGTCTATGTAAGAGGCGTACACTGCATGGGATTTATGGACCTTGAGAAGTCATATGACTACTCCAAGCCTCTCCCTCTAGGGGAGACGCTGTCTCCACCCTCATGACTTATCACCCACCTCTGCAGAGCCAGGAAGAGGAGCCATGTCATGAATCTCTATAGCAGTTCATCTTTGCGTGGAAGATATGGGCCTTGAGTAGTCATGTGACTTTCAAGGTTAAAGTTTTTCACTGATCCTAGAGTCCCAATATGAAAAAACAAAGAATATATTTTTTTTTCAACAAGTGGCATTTCCTTTTAAATGTGTGAATATGGCAGAGACTGGTGGTTTCTGGATCCCGAAGCAGCTGGTTGTGTGCCCCCAGCTAGTTGGGAAGTGGCATATCAGATCTCCAGCTGAGGTAGCCGTGTGTCTGATTATGATTAATTGCACTGCTTATACTAAAGATGATTGCTGTGTCTACATGTCATATCTTGGCGTTTGCCTTATTAGATGCGCCCACTATTGTTATTTATCCCTGAATCAGATGAAAGTTTTATTACTGCGTTGATTACATTCAGAAAAACACGCATACATATCTAGGGCAAAGGCCATCAACGTCTTCAGTGTTAGAAAATCTATTTACATAGTGGATCACAGATGTCAGCTCCTCCCCGTCAAGTACATGATGCCCCTCCCTCCCTAGCAGGAGTAACTCCACCCCCTCCAGTCAGTATGCTCAGTGATGCTGTCAGTGTAACAGGGGCAGCTCTGGTCATCAGCCTGCTCAGTGCATTGTATCCAGCCCCTATTTAATGGGTTCTCCTTGGGGGACTCATTCTCCTGACAAATCACCTCTGTGAGCTCTCTGTAGGCTTTATGCCTCCCTCTTCGATTAAAGATTGGCTTTTACTAGATGTACTTAATTTTAAGCTCTGATCCCTACTGTGACCACACCTCTCTAATGAGACAGCCTATCACTTGTTACTAGGGAGGTGTGGCATTAGTGAAGTTGACATTAGGGAGGGGTGGTGTTAGGGAGGCGTGGCACTAGGGAAATGTGGCATTAGAGGGATTGCATTAGAGTGGTGTGGCATTTGGGAGGCGTGGTATTACAGATATGACATTAGGGAGATGTGGAACTTTGGAGGTGTGGCACTTGGAAAGCGCAACATTAGAGCTATAGCATTAGGGAGGTGTGGTATTAGAGATGTGACATTAGAGAGGTGTGACACTTGGGAGGCGTGGCGCTAGGGAGGTGTGGCTTTAGGAAGGCGTGGCACTTGGGAAGCATGATGGCATTAGGCAGGTTTTGCACTAAGCTTTTAAAGGACTTCTCTTGTGTAATTGTAAGCACAGTTACATCCATTACATATACATACCTCCCAACTTTTTGAGATGAGAAAAAGGGACACTTAAGCCACACCCCTGGCCACGCCCCCACCACACCACTAGTCACGCATACAATAAAGAGTTCATAAGAAAAAAATGTTTCATAATTCAAACTACACTGGTCCTTTCTATCCTGGTTAATTTACCTTCATAGTAACATTTTAAAATTAGTAATATATCAATTTAAAGGATGGGAATAAAGTTTAGTAAATCAAACTCATTTTTAACATAGATATATATATATATATTTATATAGAAAGAGGGACAAAGTCCTGAAAGAGGGACAAATGAGGGGGAAAGGGGGACAGAGGGACAGGGCTCCCAAAAAGGGACTGTCCCTCCCAAAGAGGGGTAGTTGGGAGCTATGCATACATCTACACTAACCTTTCTTCAGTTCTCCTCCTTCCTGCCCCCTAGAAGATGGTCCGCACTCTCCTCTCTATTCGAAATATCCTGAGGTGATAAATTTTAATCTATGCAAAGGTAAAGTACAACCTAAGAAATATCGAATATCTCTGCCAGCCAAATAGCGGTACTAGATGTCTCTCCTGTGGCAGAATTTTCCTCCTCATCCAGGCACTGCAATGGCCGACGCTGAGTCTTTCAGAGACCGTTCTGTCTCCACAGGTCATGTGACTCCTCTGATCTGATTACACATACATTCCCTGGAGAGCTCCAGGTCCAGATGAGGTCCCCGGCAGCTGTTCCTGTAGAAGGCAGCTGTAATGAGTTCTCCCCGGTGATACAGACCGGCTGGATTGCTCCAGCATCTTGTTTGTTTCTTGGCTGCAATTATTTTACCCATCGGCTCTGTGCATTCCACACGTTATTTCCAAGTGACTGGCTTCATTATTGTGATTATTTTCTGTGTACTGGAGCTCCACACAATGAGGGGATACAAGTGGAGGCCGTCTTGTGTTACAGGAGACATTTCCATTGCCCTCACTGAGCAACCTCTCCATTTCAAACTGCTAACCATAACAAAGTCTCCCGCCACACATACAGGTGTACGTGTGATGCTACCTTGTGTTATTACAACACAACTTTTCAACAGAGGTATCGGACAACTAAGAGGTGCCCAATCAAAATGGAAGATTTAAAAGCCGTAGAATGGAATGTAGACAGTAGACTTCCCTCTGAGGATGAGCAGGGCTGGACTGTAGACAGTAGTCTTTGCTCCGAGGATGACTGGGGCTGGACTGTAGACAGTAAACTTCCCTCTGAGGATGACCGGGGCTGGACTGTAGACAGTAGTCTTTCCTCCGAGGATGACTGGGGCTGGACTGTAGACAGTAGACTTCCCTCCGAGGATGACCTTGGCTTGTTGCACGCAGAACACTTTTGTAGAACAAGTAACTGATAAACCTTATACTGGCCAACCAGCCTGTGTCATCCATGGAGGGAAGTCCGCCTTGTACATTCCATTTTGTTATATGAAACCTTTTTATTTTGATTGGGTGGCTCTGTTGTCTAGAGATATAGCCGCTATGTGTGTTCTCACATCATAGCTTTCCACAAGACATAACCATCAACTGTGAATTGAGAGGAATGGATGGAAGAGGAGGCTTCAGATGCAACAGATTTCATGAACTGGCCACAGTGGCCATGAATGTGGCGAGACGCTCTGCTGAAGATGAAGAATGATGGTGCGTCTCAATAGAAGGCAAGACCTGCAACGTGATCCCATGCGGTTGTAGAAAAAGCCATTGCTTCACGTTCCTTCACAAACGGGAATCTAAGACGGCACAACTGCTTATTTTACCCTATATTGCAGAAAGGAGGTTGTGCAGTTCAGGGAGAAGGTTCTGGAATGTATACCTATGCAGTATATAGGGTATTAACAGGGCGCTCTACAGTGTTCTTCACTTTCAATACAGACACGGATGAAAAAACTTTTACAAAGTAATAATGTCCATTAACATTGTATAAAACGTTAATAACAAATATAAAATTTAAAATTTAATAAAAAGGAAAGTCCCACAAATCTTCCTCCAAACTCTCTCATTGATGACGCTTTGCACTTTTCCTGACACATATACTCAAGTATGCGCTCACCAGAAATGCCAGCTGCCCCTCTCAGGATCAGCCCAACACACTTTTGGCCCAGCCAGCAACTCCTCGATCTGCAGAGATACTCTCCTTTCACCTAATCGCTCCAATCATAAGAGAAGACTCTGATAGTGTGATACTGTATGGTAAGGATCAATCAATTACACCAGTGCACCCAGCTCACACCGCGGCACCCAGTGCTCCTCCACCACAGATCAATAAAGCCTCTCACCGTGTTGTCTGGCTGACCCAGCACAGACCAGCAGCAATCGCTTTGTAGATGACCTCAAAGTTCCTTCTTACAATGACATATGTCCTAGGGCTCAAAGAGGGCCAAACATAGTGTAAAACCTTCTTTATTAAAAAAGCTTAAAAGTAGTGCACTCACAATAAAGTGGATTCAAATGCGCATATCAAAAGGTATCCATCGAGCCCGTTCAGCGTCCCTCGCTCCTTAGGCCACGCCTTAGGCCTTCTGGTGAGCGCATACTTGAGTATATGTGTCAGGAAAAGTGCAAAGCGTCATCAATGAGAGAGTTTGGAGGAAGATTTGTGGGACTTTCCTTTTTATTAAATTTTAAATTTTATATTTGTTATTAACGTTTTATACAATGTTAATGGACATTATTACTTTGTAAAAGTTTTTTCATCCGTGTCTGTATTGAAAGTGAAGAACACTGTAGAGCGCCCTGTTAATACCCTATCTACTGCATTTAGAGAGTGACACACACACTCAGCACAGGAGCGATCCAGGCTGTTGAGAGGAGTAATTAGGAGCTGAGGAGCGCACTTTTGAGGTTTCTTTTATCTATAATGTATACCTATGAATTGGCTGCCAGGGGTGAAGACGATAAACTGCTCACCCTGCTCCTGCACAGGTCCCAGCGGCACTAATTACTATCCCCCCTCCAGGCCTCCATGAATAGTGGGGAAAGACCTAATTCGGCTTCCAGCCATCGCTAGCAGCCGATTTTTGTAGTCATTTGTGCTCTGTCTTTTGACAGTGCCCAAACTACTCACTGAGCGCTGCTATAGCCATTATTCCTATTACCAGGGCTGTGGAGTCGGTACAAAAATCTTCTGACTCCGACTTCTCAGTTTATGAAACTCCGACTCCTCGACTCCGACTCCTTAGTCTAATACTTAACAGGGCTGTGGATTTTGTACAAAAATAATCAGACTTCAACTCTCGACTCCGACTCCTCAGTTTATGAAATCAACGACTCCAGGCACCCAAAATTGCCCCGACTCCTACTTCGACTCCACAGCCCTGCCTATTACGGCCTATGGTGGCACTGGCTGCACCCATAACTCCCGCGCTGTTTTTACAGCGCTTGTCTGGAAGACGGTATACACGGCCCACACCACATTCCTTAGCTGTGCTGCTTGTGTCACATGGATGGTTCCTCTGTATCTCTGTATGTATAGGATAAAAGAGCACTTATGTACTTGTAGTCCACCCCTGGTTTATCCATATTAACTTTTTGGAGCAGAGCCATCCATTTGGATTCCATTTCGTCCACGCTGGGGTCAGACCAATTTCCTTACAGCTCTGGCAGTGTTTGTCTTGTTGGTAGCCCAGCTTTGTGAGTATATCGCCACCACATTGGCTTTTCATCTTGCTTTACTTACTGCACCATATATTGTCTGTAGGCCTCGTCATGTTTATTTCTCAAAGGCCTTTCTCCACCTTCAGCTTTTCCAGAAGAAGAGGAATCAGACTTTACTAAAACAAGCTGAGTGCTCTGAGCAAACTCTCCTGACAGTTGCATTTCAGAACACCCAGCCTCTTGCCTTAATCTGATAACCCTGATAATATGGACAGCACGATGGTAGAGTGAATAGCAGTCTCGCCTTGCAGCGCTGGGTACCAGGTCCGAATCGCAGCCAGGGCACTATCTGCACAGAGTTTGTATGTTCCGCCCGTGTCTGCGCGGGTTTCCTCTGGGCACTCCTGTTTCCTCCCACATCCCAAAACATACATGCAAGTTAATTAACTTCCACCTAACTTGTCCCTAGACTATGATACATGCACTACACACATGATACATACATAGACATATGACTATGGTAGGGATTAGATTGTGAGCTCCTCTGAGGACAGTCAGTGACATGACTATGTACTCTGTAAAGTGCTGCAGAAGATGTCAGTGCTATATAAATACATAATAATAATATGGTAGGACATTAGACTGTGCATGGTAGGGTTAGATTGTGAGCTCCTCTGTGGACAGTCAGTGACATGACTATGTACTGTGTAATGTGCTTTAGAAGATGTCAGTGCTATATAAATGCATAATAATAATATAGTAGGACATTAGACTATGACTTAGGTAGAATTAGACCGTGAGCTACTCTGACGACAGTCAGTGACATGACTATGTACTCTGTAAAGTGCTGCAGAAGATGTCAACGCTTTATAAATGCATAGTAATAGCCCACTAAGCATCTGGTATATTGGTAGCCCTTCTGATTCATGGGGTCTAAATTCTCCCAGGATCTAAAAAAGGAAGCCAGCTCTGTCTCTGTCACCAAGAAAGTCCAGCAGAGAATGCGACACCTGAGGCAGCTGTAAACTGGAGGGAACCGCGGACAGTAATGGTGGAGTTATGTTGCTGCAATTGAATCCATCCTCTTCAGTGACTGTCTGGACTGCAACGCCTCCTGCAATCAGCAGACAGTATGACTGGCTGTGGGTTGTCCTTCCTACAGGACCACTACCACATCTAGATGGCCAATGACTCCTCTCCACCAGCTGGCCACTCTATTCTCCGCTTCCTTCCTTCAGGGGTGAGACACCAAACGCTCCAAACAAAAATCTTCCAGGCAGAGATGAAACCATTTGTAAGATGCCTGCATAATAAAATAAAGGGTTAATAATGTGTGTTTCCTCCAATAATGGCCACTAATCCTCTTTAGGGTAAAGAGACTTTATTAGGCTGTTTATCGTGTGTCTTTGGAACCTTGGCCCTTCACCGAGTAAGATGTGGCCTTGGATGGATGCAAGCAGGGCTGGACCTACCTTAAAGCCACCTAAATATTGTGATTTAGGCAGCACAATATGGGGGCGGCATTTGGACAAACAGTTTGGGCCACCTGATGCTTACCTCCTCTCCGCTCTTTGTCGCCCGTCTTCCTATCACACACTATACTCCTCATCCCCATCCTAAATTGACCGGTGGCACCTGCCACCCTTCCCTATAACATCAAGTGAGGTGTCGCCTCTTATTGAGGCATGCTTTGGTAAAACCCCATCATGGGCGAGAGATCACCATGGCCAGTCAGAGGGGAAGCTGTGGCCGTGACCAATCAGGCAGCGATGCTGACACCAGTCCGGCCAATCACAGCCGCCCGGTGCTCCGTTTGCTAACTGGACCACGGCACCATCATTGGTCCAATCACTGCGCTCGATCAGTAGCTGCGACATCTGATAGGTCAGATGTCACTGTCCTCCTCCAAAGCTTGCTTCAGGCAGTAGAAAGTCTAGAGCCGGCCCTGACTGCAGCATACCATAGAGCGAGATCTCACTAAATCGGCACACCTCTGAACTGGGCACTGGTTACTTCTGATGTCCTAACTTCTAATGTTCTCCTGTCAGTCTGGCTGTTTTATAGTCCGTGTTGAGGAACTGCCAGATCCATTTCCTGGAGAGCAGGAGCTGACTTGGCCAGAGAAATGAATTCCAATTCCAAATTCTTCATGCAGTGATCCAGATGTAGAGTTATCCTGTCCAGATGTGTTCCCCACTCCTCCTGCCCCCCCCCCCCCCTGCAGCACCTCATATCCCCCCAAGCTCCTTATCGACCCGTTTCCCCAGGCCCCCTGTAACAAGGCTCAGTACTTGGTGTGTGCTATTCTGTTACAGAGCATGCCATTGACATCTTATACTATCTGGAAAGCAGACACCCAGCAAGGTGAGCCTGGTCTCCGGGGACTCCACAGAGTCATCTATAGGCCACCTGTCCCCGTGTCAGATGGACACACGCCACACGTGGACTTTATCAGGCAATCTGTAATGAGGTGTGTCAGGCGTGTACATCACATACTCATGCACAGACCTCATGGTACATAGGTAACTTCTCTCAGAAACCCTGCCTGACCCCCACAGAACATCACAGGGCTTTATATTTTACTGCATAGTATACACTGTTTGCATTCATCAACAATGCACAAAGTTTTATATATTAATTATGCATTTGTTCATTGTGCAATAAATATGCCTGGCTGCATCATGTAGCTGCTTATTGCCAGCAGATTAGGCCTGTTTCCTGTGGGAGGGGGTGTGGCTGCGTAGCCTAAAGGCTGGGTTGGGTAGGAATGGTTTCCTGTGGGAGGGGGTGTGGCTGCGTGACCTGGAGGCTGGGTAGGAATGGTTTCCTGTGGGAGGGGTGTGGCTGCGTGACTTGGAGGCAGGGTAGGAATGGTTTCCTGTGGGAACTGGTGTGGCTGCGTGACCTGGAGGCTGGGTAGGACTGGTTTCCTGTGGGAGGGGGTGTGGCTGCATGGCCTGGAGGTTGGGTAGGAATAGTTTCCTGTGGGAGGGGATGTGGCCTGGAGGCTGGGTAGGAATGGTTTCCTGTGGGAGGGGGTGTGGCTATGTGACCTGGAGGCTGAATAGAAATGGTTTCCTGTGGGAGGGGGTGTGGCTGCGTGGCCTAGAGGCTGGGTAGAAATTGTCTCCTGTGGGAGAGGGTGTGGCTGCGTGGCCTGGAGGCTGGGTAGGAATTGTTTCCTGTGGGAGGGGGTGTGGCTGCGTAGCCTGGAGGTTGGGTAGGACTGGTTTCCTGTGGGAGGGGGTGTGGCTGTCTGACCTGGAAGCTGGGTAGGGCTGGTTTCTTGTGGGAGGGGTGTGGCTGCGCGATCTGGAAGCTGGGTAGGACTGGTTTCCTGTGGGAGGGGGTGTGGCTGCGTGACTCGGAAGCTGGGTAGGACTGGTTTCCTGTTCGAGGGGGTGTGGCTGTGTGACCTGGAAGCTGGGTAGGAATGGTTTCTTGTGGGAGGGGGTGTGGCTGTGTGACCCGGAGGCTGGGTAGGAATGGTTTCCTGTGGGAGGGGGTGTGGCTGCGAGACCTGGAGGCTGGGTAGGGCTGGTTTCCTGTGGGAGGGGTGTGGCTGTGTGATCTGGAGATTAGGTAGGGCTGGTTTCCGGTAGGAGGGGGTGTGGCTGGGTGACCTGGAAGCTGGGAGGGTGGGAGAGGCAGGGCTGTTTTGTTACTCAGCTCATTGTTCCTCATGGGAGGGGCTTGTGACCGGAGCATTTGGACAGAAGTACTCTAATACTGGGACTGTGAGTTTTCTGGCATAGCCACGTGACATCAGTGGTGTGTGGTGACTTATGCTAAAAATGGTAAACGTTTTTTGTCATTCGTAATTTAATGGAATTTTCACATATTTGTCTTAGTTTGTGGCTGAGGAGAAAACATGCTGGGTTTGTGGGGTGAATATATTGTATAGATTGGCCTGCTTGCTGTCCTGTATATATGTAGTGGATGGGATGGGTACAGTGTGGATTATCCTATACATTTTCCTGTATTGACCGGCCTGCTTGCGGTGTATGTCTCTCTACTCTAGTGTTACACGGAGTGCCTCCATATAAGCAGAGTGAGTATTTTTCTGGTGCAGTCTCCAGCACTGCAGCTCTCTCCCCTTAGCCTCCAGCAATGCAGCTATCTCCACTCAGCCTCCAGCGCCGCAGCTCTCTCCCCTCGGTTTCCAGCACTGCAGCTCTCTCCCCTCGGCCTCCTACACTGCAGCTTTCTCCCCTCCGCCTCCAGCAACGCGGCTCTCTCCCTTCAGCCCCCAGCACTGCAGCTCTCTCCCCTCAGCCTCCAGCACTGCAGCTCTCTCCCCTCAGCCTCCTGCACTGCAGCTCTCTCCCCTCAGCCTCCAGCACTGCAGCTATCTCCCCTCAGCCTCCAGCACTGCAGCTCTCTCCCCTCGGCCTCCAGTGCTTCAGCTCTCTCACCTCCGCCTCCAGCACTGCAGAAATGCTGCTATCTCCCCTCAGCCTCCAGCACTGCAGAAATACTGCTATCTCCCTTCGGACTCCAGCACTGCAGCTTTATCCCCTCAGCCTACAGCACTGCAGCTATCTCTCCTCAGCCTTCAGCACTGCAGCTATCTCCCCTCAGCCTCCGACGCTACAGCTCCCTCCCCTCAGCCTCCAGCACCGCAGCTTTCTCTCCTCAGCCTTCAGCACTGCAGCTATCTCCCCTCGGCCTCCAGTGCTTCAGCTCTCTCACCTCAGCCTTCAGCAATGCAGCTATCTCTCCTCCGCCTCCAGCACTGCAGCTATCTCCCCTCAGCCTCCAGCACTGCAGCTATCTCCCCTCAGCCTCCAGCACTGCAGCTATCTCCCCTCAGCCTCCAGCACTGCAGCTATCTTCCCTTAGCCTCCAACACCACAGCTTTCTCTCCTTGGCCTCCAGCACTGCAGCTCTCTCCCCTCAGCCTTCAGCACTGCAGCTCTCTCCCCTCAGCCTTCAGCACTGCAGCTCTCTCCCCTCAGCCATCAGCACTGCAGCTATCTCCCCTCAGCCTCCAGCTCTGCAGCTCTCTCCCCTCAGCCTCCAGCACTGCAGCTATCTCCCCTCAACCTCCAGCACTGCAGCTCTCTCCCCTCCGCCTCCAGCACTGCAGCTCTCTACCCTCTGCCTCCAGCACTGCAGCACTCTCCCCTCGACCTCCAGCACTGCAGCTCTCTCCCCTCCACCTCCAGCATTGCAGCTCTCTACCCTCTGCCTCCAGCACTGCAGCTCTCTCCCCTCAGCCTCCAGCACTGCAGCTCTCTCCCCTCAGCCTCCAGCACTGCAGCTCTCTCCCCTCAGCCTCCAGCACTGCAGCTCTCTCCCCTCCGCCTCCAGCACTGCAGCTCTCTCCCCTCCGCCTCCAGCACTGCAGCTATCTCCCCTCAGCCTCCAGTGCTGCAGCTCTCTCCCCTCAGCCTCCAGCACTGCAGCTATCTCCCCTCAGCCTCCAGCACTGCAGCTATCTCCCTTCGGACTCCAGCACTGCAGCTTTATCCCCTCGGCCTCCAGCGCTGCAGCTATCTCCTCTCGGCCTCCAGCGCTGCAGCTATCTCCCCTCGGCCTCCAGCACTGCAGCTATCTCCCCTCGGCCTCCAGCGCTGCAGCTATCTCCCCTCGACCTCCAGCGCTGCATCTCACTTCTCTCGGCCTCCAGCACTGCAGCTCTCTCCCCTCAGCCTCCAGCACTGCAGCTCTCTCCCCTCAGCCTCCAGCACTGCAGCTCTCTCCCCTCAGCCTCCAGCACTGCAGCTCTCTCCCCTCAGCCTCCAGCACTGCAGCTCTCTCCCCTCCGTCTCCAGCACTGCAGCTCTCTCCCCTCCGCTTCCAGCACTGCAGCTCTCTCCCCCCCGCTTCCAGCACTGCAGCTCTCTCCCCTCCGTCCGCCTCCAGCACTGCAGCTCTCTCCCCTCAGCCTCCAGCACTGCAGCTCTCTCTCCTCCACCTCCAGCACTGCAGCTTTCTCCCCTCCGCCTCCAGCACTGCAGCTCTCTCCCCTCCGCTTCCAGCACTGTAGCTCTCTCCCCTCCATCCGCCTCCAGCACTACAGCTCTCTCCCCTCAGCCTCCAGCACTGCAGCTCTCTCCCCTCAGCCTCCAGCACTGCAGCTCTCTCTCTTTGGCCTCCAGCACTGCAGCTCTCTCCCCTCAGCCTTCAGCACTGCAGCTATCTCCCCTCGGCCTCCAGTTCTTCAGCTCTCTCCCCTCAGCCTCCAGCACTGCAGCTATCTCTCCTCCGCCTCCAGCACTGCAGCTATCTCCCCTCAGCCTCCAGCACTACAGCTATCTCCCCTCAGCCTCCAGCGCTGCAGCTATCTCCCCTCCGCCTCCAGCACTGCAGCTCTCTCCCCTCCGCCTCCAGCACTGCAGCTCTCCCCCCTCAGCCTCCAGCATTGCAGCTCTCTCCCCTCGGCCTCCAGCGCTGCAGCTATCTCCCCTCCGCCTCCAGCTCTGCAGCCCTCTCCCCCTCAGCCTCCAGCTCTGCAGCTCTCTCCCCTCAACCTCCAGCACTGCAGCTATCTCCCCTTGGCCTCCAGCGCTGCAGCTCTCTCCCCTCGGCCTCCAGCACTGCAGCTATCGCCCCTCGGCCTCCAGCGCTGCAGCTATCTCCCCTCCGCCTCCAGCTCTGCAGCCCTCTCCCCCTCAGCCTCCAGCTCTGCAGCTCTCTCCCCTCAACCTCCAGCACTGCAGCTATCTCCCCTCAGCCTCCAGCACTGCAGCTCTCTCCCCTCCGCCTCCAGCACTGCAGCTCTCTCCCCTCCGCCTCCAGCACTGCAGCTCTCTCCCCTCCGCCTCCAGGACTGCAGCTCTCTCCCCTCAGCCTCCAGCACTGCAGCTCTCTCCCCTCCGCCTCCAGCACTGCAGCTCTCTCCCCTCCGCCTCCAGCACTGCAGCTCTCTCCCCTCCGCCTCCAGCACTGCAGCTCTCTCCCCTCCGCCTCCAGCGCTGCAGCTATCTTCCCTCGGCCTCCAGCGCTGCAGCTATCTCCCCTCGGCCTCCAGCGCTGCAGCTATCTCCCCTCGGCCTCCAGCGCTGCAGCTATCTCCCCTCGGCCTCCAGCGCTGCAGCTATCTCCCCTCGACCTCCAGCGCTGCAGCTATCTCCCCTCGACCTCCAGCGCTGCATCTCTCTTCTCTCGGCCTCCAGGGCTGCAGCTCTCTCCCCTCGGCCTCCAGCACTGCAGCTCTCTCCCCTCAGCCTCCAGCACTGCAGCTCTCTCCCCTCCGCCTCCAGCACTGCAGCTCTCTCCCCTCCGCCTCCAGCACTGCAGCTCTCTCCCCTCCGCTTCCAGCACTGCAGCTCTCTCCCCTCCGCTTCCAGCACTGCAGCTCTCTCCCCTCCGTCCGCCTCCAGCACTGCAGCTCTCTCCCCTCAGCCTCCAGCACTGCAGCTCTCTCCCCTCCACCTCCAGCACTGCAGCTCTCTCCCCTCCGCCTCCAGCACTGCAGCTATCTCCCCTCGGCCTCAAGCGCTGCAGCTATCTCCCCTCGGCCTCCAGCGCTGCAGCTATCTCCCCTCGGCCTCCAGCGCTGCAGCTATCTCCCCTCGACCTCCAGCGCTGCAGGTATCTCCCCTCGACCTCCAGCGCTGCATCTCTCTTCTCTCGGCCTCCAGCGCTGCAGCTCTCTCCCCTCGGCCTCCAGCACTGCAGCTCTCTCCCCTCAGCCTCCAGCACTGCAGCTCTCTCCCCTCCGCTTCCAGCACTGCAGCTCTCTCCCCTCCGCTTCCAGCACTGCAGCTCTCTCCCCTCCGTCCGCCTCCAGCACTGCAGCTCTCTCCCCTCAGCCTCCAGCACTGCAGCTCTCTCTCCTCAGCCTCCAGCACTGCAGCTCTCTCCCCTCCGCTTCCAGCACTGTAGCTCTCTCCCCTCCATCCGCCTCCAGCACTACAGCTCTCTCCCCTCAGCCTCCAGCACTGCAGCTCTCTACCCTCAGCCTCCAGCACTGCAGCTCTCTCTCTTTGGCCTCCAGCACTGCAGCTCTCTCCCCTCGGCCTTCAGCACTGCAGCTATCTCCCCTCGGCCTCCAGTTCTTCAGCTCTCTCCCCTCAGCCTCCAGCACTGCAGCTCTCTTCCCTCAGCCTCCAGCATTGCAGCTCTCTCCCCTCCGCTTCCAGCACTGCAGCTCTCTCCCCTCCGCTTCCAGCACTGCAGCTATCTCTCCTCCGCCTCCAGCGCTGCAGCTATCTCCCCTCCGCCTCCAGCGCTGCAGCTATCTCCCCTCCGCCTCCAGCACTGCAGCACTCTCCCCTCAGCCTCCAGCACTGCAGCTCTCTCCCCTCAGCCTCCAGCACTGCAGCTCTCTCCCCTCCGCTTCCAGCACTGCAGCTCTCTCCCCTCCGCTTCCAGCACTGCAGCTCTCTCCCCTCCGCTTCCAGCACTGCAGCTCTCTCCCCTCCGTCCGCCTCCAGCACTGCAGCTCTCTCCCCTCAGCCTCCAGCACTGCAGCTCTCTCTCCTCCGCCTCCAGCACTGCAGCTTTCTCCCCTCCGCCTCCAGCACTGCAGCTCTCTCCCCTCCGCTTCCAGCACTGTAGCTCTCTCCCCTCCATCCGCCTCCAGCACTGCAGCTCTCTCCCCTCAGCCTCCAGCACTGCAGCTCTCTCCCCTCAGCCTCCAGCACTGCAGCTCTCTCTCTTTGGCCTCCAGCACTGCAGCTCTCTCCCCTCAGCCTTCAGCACTGCAGCTATCTCCCCTCGGCCTCCAGTTCTTCAGCTCTCTCCCCTCAGCCTCCAGCACTGCAGCTATCTCCCCTCCGCCTCCAGCACTGCAGCGCTCTCCCCTCAGCCTCCAGCACTGCAGCTCTCTTCCCTCAGCCTCCAGCATTGCAGCTCTCTCCCCTCAGCCTCCAGCATTTCAGCTCTCTCCCCTCAGCCTCCAGCACTGCAGCTCTCTCCCCTCCGCCTCCAGCACTGCAGCTCTCTCCCCTCCGCCTCCAGCACTGCAGCTCTCTCCCCTCCGCCTCCAGCACTGCAGCTATCTCCCCTCCGCCTCCAGCACTGCAGCTATCTCCCCTCGGCCTCCAGCACTGCAGCTATCTCCCCTCGACCTCCAGCACTGCAGCTATCTCCCCTTGGCCTCAAGGACTGCAGCTATCTCTCCTCAGCTTCCAAATTAGATAAGACCTGTGCTCTGGGCTGTGGAGAGTCTGAGAAGTGTAACTAGGCCTTGTTTGTGCCAGGAGCCAGGAAGTAAAGTCTGCGGTATCAAACTACAGCCACTAGCAGTACATCGATTAGCTGGCAGCTTTAATTGTCTCCTAGCAGATTGAGGATCTCCTCTGCAGACTGAATCACACAGGAGAGATTCATCCCACCATTCCTGTGTTTTAGTGAAGTTGGTAGATTGGCTGCTGGGTCTGAAGCCTAAAGATGCTTAAAGGCTGGTTCTGGTATTATGCTAAGTTGCATAATGACATGGGTCATATCATGACATAGCCTGGTCTCAATCTCTGCAGTGAGATGCGGAATTAGGGATTTTAGATTTACCATACACTGATCAACTGATTGTGGAAAACGTTCAGATCTATAGATTGTAACGTGTTTTGTGACATCACTTCTGACCTCAGGCTTGTGTGTTTTTCAGGTGGAGCTCCATGTCCATCTGGATGGCAGCTTCCGGCCGGAGACCATCATCCACTTTGCCAAGTAAGTAACTGCCAATGGTTGTATCGAGGTGCTGTGTGTTGTGTGTGTTGGCAGTATGAACTGAACTACTTAAACTGCAGGATAGTAAAACAACCACAAGATGTCACTGTCTGTAAAGTGCTGTGATGATCTCTATGGTATTGCTATTTCCTGTATTATTTCTATGGTTCTCTCTGTTGTAAGATGCATGGTGGTGTATGATATATCTCTGCAAGTTTTCTTCAGTAAAGAGTTCTGACTTGTTATACTGGGTGCCTATCTGTGTACACAACACTCTACTCCATCAGTGGCGGGGGGCTTTTTATCCGTAGAGATGTAGCGAACATCAAATTTTGCATTTGCGAATGCAAATATACTGTACCACAAATGTTTGCGAATTGGCTGTTCTCAACGGGCTCCATAGACTTAAATAGCAATGCTCACTTACGTGCTACAAACACCAAATGTGCAGGGCATGTGGAGGAGGACAGTGGGAACAAGAGGTCAATTTGTTTTTCAAAAAGACCTGATAGTTTTGGAGAAATTCAATATTAAAGTTACAATAGGAAAAAAAAAGTATACATGTAAATGACAGATAATGTACGGTAACAACCAGGGTTGCTCGTAAACGACGCCAGCACGAATCTACACGTCGTAGTACGCAACTACGCATCGTAGTTCGTAGGCGAAGTTTAAGAACTACGCGTAGGCATTTCCGCGTAGTCGTAGTCCCGCTATGCGAAGCTTCGCCCGCTACTCGTAGTTGACGTATGTATTGCGAAGTCAACTATGCGTGCGGTAACTGCATCTACATGGATCATTGCGCATGCGCAGAAATATTATTGCCCTTTTATACGCATACAATTCCGCATTGGAAGGTGGAATGTACGCTTATATTAGTTTATATGTGCACATAGGTAGCAGATTATTGCAGAAATTTTTCCGCATAAGGGCATAAGCGGTCGCATCAACTACGCTTCGCAGTACGCGAAGCTTGCGTATTTTAACGTGTAGTCTACGGAATACAAACGGAAAGCAAAGTTTCTGATTTCGTAGCCGTAGTTTGCAAAGCGTATTTGCGTAAAAATACGCGTAGTTTCAGCGTAGCGAAGTTGGCTGACAAGACCATCCCTGGTAACAACCTATCGGTAGTGTCAATTTACTGATATCAATATAAAGAATTTCATGACTGAGTTATCCGAGGGGGTCCGTACCCAGTGTGTATGGACCCCTTGGAAACCCCATGGAAGTGGCAACGCTTTGGCTAGGGATTGCTATACAGCAGCAATATGGCTGTTTAACCACTTGCGGACCAGGCCCGTTGAATCAACGTCCAGCAGGTGGTGGTACCGTTCTGACCTGACGTTGATTCAACGTCCAGTGCAAACAAACCGTCCCGACGCGATCGTGTGCACCCGCAGGGGGAGATTAAGCTGTCATATGACAGCTGGCATCTCCCCCGAGTGATCAGCAGCCATCGCGTATGGCTGCTGATCACGTGATCACTACGATCGCCGTCGGATTGTAGTGATCCACTTTGACAGCAGCGGCGGCAGGGGGGAAAGAAGAGGATCCACTCACCTCCCTGCCGTTCCAGAGACGATCGGCGCCCCCCTCTGCTCTGGCCGGCATCTCTGCTCCGTCTGACTTCAGCGCCTGGTCCCGGCTTGATGACGTCATCAAACCGCGACCCGGCCTGAGCGTCATTTGGAGCGGAGATGCCGGCTGGAGAAGAAGGGGGCAACTGCGGCTCGTTGCTGGAGCCTGGAAGGTGAGTGATGGCTGCTGCGCACAGGGGGGACACCTGGCCACACAGGGGGGAGACAGCTCAGCCAGCCACAGACGGGATCAGGCCCCCCGACCCCCAAACGCGTGCACCACCCTCCACCGCAAAATGCCCTGGTCCTTAAGGGGGGTTAGGCGGCCGGTCCCGAAGTGGATAAAGATCCCTGGCAAACGATTCTTGGATATTTATTTAGTTATTTATTTCAGTGTAGGAAGTATTAAAAAAACAAAAAAAAATGTGGAGTCCCTCCTCCTGAGGCTCTGTAACCCCTTGTCCCCTGTGCAGGCTGGGATAGCCAGAATGCGGAGCCCCGGCCGTGTGGCGCTTCGCACCCTGAGCTATACCAGCCCGCATGGTATGGGGGGGGGGGGGGACAAGGGGCGGGCAAGCCTCCTCTACCCCCCAGAGCTCTTGTCCGATCCATGGACAAGGGGCTCTTCCCCACCTCCAGTGCCACAGGAGGAGGTGGGGGTCGACTATGCTTGGGGAGGGGGGTTCATGGTAGCATCTGGGAGTCCCCTTTAAGAAGGGGACCCGCAGATGCCAGCCCCCTCCCCAGGAGACATGAGTATACGGGCACATAGTACCCCTTACCCATTTCCAGAAAGCGTTAAAAGAAATAAAAACACGACGATGACAAAAAAGTCCTTTATTATTCTTAATTAACCAGAAATACTTATCTGGACCTTTGAAAAAAAAATCCCACATGAATATGCTTGGAAAGGTCCCATGCCAATATAGGGGCGGCTCCCAGAGAAGGTGGCGTCTCCTGGAGAAGGGGGCAGATCTGGCGTCTCCTGGAGAAGGGGGCGGATCTGCCGTCTCCTGGAGAAGGAGGCGGATCTGCCGTCTGCTGGAGAAGGAGGCGGATCTGGCATCTGCTGGAGAAGGGGGCGGATCTGGCCTCCCCTGGAGAAGGGGGCGGATCTGGCCTCCCCTGGAGAAGGGGGCGGATCTGGCATCTCCTGGAGAAGGAGGCGGATCTGGAGTCTCCTGAATAAGGGGGCTGCTCTGACGTCTCCTGGGGAAGGAGGCAGATCTGGCATCTCCTGGAGAAGGAGGCGGAGCTGGCATCTCCTGGAGAAGGATTTGGATTTGGCGTCTCCTGGAGAGGAGGCGGATCTGGCGGCTCCTGCAGAAGGAGGCGAGTCTGGCATCTCCTGGAGAAGGAGGCGGTTTCGTAGCTTTGCTGGATAAGCTCTTTGGCTTTAGTTTGTCTCCTGATCTGACATGTTTATTTCTTTGCTTCCAGGAAAAGACGAATCCAGATTCCGGCAGACACGGTGGACGGTCTCCTTCAGATCATCTCATATGAGAAACCATTGAGCCTCACAGAGTTCTTGGCCAAGTTCAGCTACTACATGCCCGCCATAGCGTGAGTCACCAGCAACCCGGCCAAATCCGCTCTCCATGTGTGTCCTCTATTCTGTGCTGCCAGGTCTGCAGATGTTTCCTCCTAACCCAACCTGCTCTGGGGTGCATAGCGGGGAAACCCAGTCCCAGAGATCCTGATAGATAATACTTCTACTCCGAGGCCCAACACTGGGGGTCCTATAGACACAGCCAGTGGTAGGGGGAGGGTAGGAACACCTGGCCACCTATATACCACAAGGGAAGGAAGGGTAGAGGCATCTCTGGCCACTTATACTACAAGAGGTGCATGATGGTAATGTGGGCTGCAGCACTTTACAGAGTACAGTCATGTAACTGACTGTCCTCAAAGGAGCTCACAATCTAATTCTACCATAGTTATAGTCTAATGCCCTACCATATTATTATCATGTATTTATATTGCACTGACATCTCCTGCAGCAGTGTACAGAGTACATAGTCATGTCACTGATTGTCCACACACAGAGCTGTGCTGGAAGTGGAGGGAGCACTGGGGATGGGGCGGGTCTTACACACAGAGCTGTGCTGGAAGTGGAGGGAGCACTGGGGATGGGGCGGGTCTTACACACAGAGCTGTGGTGGTAGTGGGAGGAGCAGTGGGAATGGGGGCGGGTCTTACAGAGGGGGTGGAGCACCCTTGGCATTGGCCGGTCAGCTCTCGCACTGTGGACTGGCATACTGCAGGTTGTCTCTCGCACTGTTATGCTGCTGGCCGTCCTGTGATAGAATGTGATGTTTGCTGTGATCTCCGGCCAGGCAGAGGTGTGACAATGACACGCTATGTGATGGTTTTTCTCTGCTGTATTTGCTGCTTATTTGGTATTATTATTATTGTAATGAGATCCTTTGTGTTCCTGTTTAGGGGTGACAGAGAAGCTATCAGGCGCGTGGCCTATGAATTTGTGGAGATGAAAGCCAAAGAAGGCGTGGCCTATGTGGAGGTCAGATACAGCCCGCACTTCCTGGCCAACTCCAAGGTGGAGCCCATTCCGTGGGGACAGACAGAGTGAGTGACACGTGGCAGGGGACGGGCACTGGGTCGTGTGTGGATGTCGGCCATGTGGGGTATAGTTACCTACTCCGTACCTATACTCTACCTTACTTATAGCTGCACTCCATCTACCTACCCTTTACCTACTCTCTATCTACCCCCTACCTACCCTCCACCTATCCTATGCCTACAACCTACCCCCTATCGTCCTTCTACCTACATCCTACCTACCTCCACCTACACCCTACCTACCTCCACTTAACCTATACCTACACCCTATCTACTTACTACCTACCTTCCACCTACACCCTACCTACTTCCACTTACCTTATACCTACACCCTATATACTCCCTACCTACAAACTACCTCTCTCCACCTACACCCTGCCTACCTCCACGTAACCTATACCTACTCACTATCTACTCCCTATCTACAAACTACCTACCTCCACCTACCCTCTATCTACCCTCAGCCTACACCCTACCCACTTCCTACCTACCCTCACCTACCCTTCACCTACACCCTACCTACTCCTACATTTGCATACCGTATTTGCATGATCCTGCATCAGAATGAAATTATTTGCATTTTTTTGACCCTCCTGAGTTGCAGTCATTTGCATAGCATTAGCATACAATTTGCAGCAACATGTAATGATTAGCCTGCGATTGGGAGGTAATTGGATGGATTGTGAGTGACGAATTTTGTCTCTGCAGGGGGGACATCACACCAGACGACGTGGTGGATCTCGTGAACCAGGGATTGCGAGAAGCCGAGAAATCGTTTAACATCAAAGCCAGGTCTATCCTATGCTGCATGCGGCACATGCCAAGTAATGTATTCCAGCGCCCCCTGCTGCCTGTTACTTGTCCTTGCATGCATTGTCTTCTGATTACCATTCATCATGGCCTGTGCATTGTTTGTCTTGTCAAGTGTTAAGGCTTGTACACACGCATGATCAAATTCCTCTAATAAGGAGTGCCTCAGCTGATAGTCATGCGTGTGTACAGCACCCCCTGACCTCCGATCTGCAAACAATTTATCTGGCAGATAACGAGCCGTGTTGCTCGGATACCCTCTATCACGGATACAAAAAAATCGGGCCACCGCAGTCCCAAAATCTGGATCAGCCGTGATTGTGACCCGGATTTGAAACTGTAGCGTGGCGAGGGAGGAGGAAACACAAACCAATCCGGGAGCCCAATCTGGTGCAATATTAGTTGATCGGGGTAATTTTTAAGACAATAGAGATTATACTTACAAAAGTGGGTTGCAGCAGAGGCAACCACTCACAGTCGCAGGTGGGGAGAAACCGTCCCCACTCGGCCTTTAGGTTCCTAGATGGTCGCTGCTCCAAAATCTGATTCGTCAGTCGAGGTCTCTCGACTCAATCACCCTTAGTACATAAGGGATATCAACTATGTCAACAATATCAACAATAGCAAGGTAAAGTCGTCCTACCTTATAGATGTTTAACACGGTATGGACGCAAGTAGAAGTTCAGATTAAGAAATTAATTTTATTGGTGCACTAGACAACGCGTTTCACGGCAGTCAGCCGCTTCCTCAGGTCAGTAAAAAGTGCCTTTAGGAACAAATGGCAGCTCTCAGATATTGGTAAAAATATACACATACACATATATACACCCAAATACATAATCACATACATAATCACATACATAGAACAACATAGAAGGAATATCCAAAAGGGATTCATGAAGCACAGCCTTTCGCAATACTACAAATTCAACCACAATCAGTCTATAGAAGGATCTGGCCAAAAAGTTCAGTTTTGGTCTCATCTGACCAGAGCACCTTTTTCCACATGTTTGCTGTGTCCCCCACATGGCTTGTGGCAAACTGGACTTCTTAGGCTTTTCTGTTAACAATGGCTTTCTCCTTGCTACTCTTCCATAAAGGCCAATTTTGTGCAGTGCACGACCTGAGCTGTAGATCTCTGCAGTTCGTCCAGAGTCACCATGGGCCTCTTGACTGCATTTCTGATCAGCGCTCTCCTTGTTCGGCCTGTGAGTTTAGGTGGACGACCTTGTCCTGGTAGGTTTACAGTTGTGCCATACTCCTTCCATTTCTGAATGATCGCTTGAATAGTGCTCCGTGGGATGTTCAAGGCTTTGGAAATTTTTGTAGCCTAAGCCTGCTTTACATTTCTCAATAACTTTATCCCTGACCTGTCTGATGTGTTCTTTGGACTTTATGGTGTTGTTGCTCCCAATATTCTCTTAGACAACCTCTGAGGCCGTCACAGAGCAGCTGTATCTGTACTGACATTAGATTACACACAGGTGCACTCTATTTAGTCATTAGCACTCATCAGGCAATGTCTATGGGCAACTGACTGCACTCAGACCAAAGGGGACTGAATAATTATGCACACCCCACTTTGCAGTTATTGATTTGTAAAAAAATATTTGGAATCATGTATGATTTTCGTTCCACTTCTCATGTGTACACCACTTTGTGTTGGTCTTTCATGTGGAATTCCAATAAAATTGATTCATGTTTGTGGCAGTAATGTGACAAAATTTGGAAAACTTCAAGGGGGCCGAATACTTTTGCAAGCCACTGTATGTTTAGAGCATAATCTATGAGAAGCTCTGAAGCACAACACGCTTAACACGCCTCCTCTACAGTATATCCCCTTCGTGCTTAACTGTCACTATAATACCGCAGAGTGCTCCTTGATTTCTTAATCTGAACTTCTACTTGTGTCCATACCGTGTTAAACATCCGTAAGGTAGGACGACTTTACCTTGCTATTGTTGTATCCTATCACATAGAAATCTGTATAGAAATGAATCTAGCATTATAGCGGCCACCAGAAACCTAGACCGGATTTGAAACTGACTTACAAATTCAACTTACCATTAGAATCCGTGATCACAGGTCGCGATCCGGATTTATCTTTAACGTTAATAGCAAAGCACCCATACATGCTACAATCCTCAAAATTGCATGGATTATAAAGGTGATCAGTGTCTACAACTTAATTTTTTTTTTTTTTTTCCAAAAAAGACCTTATAGTTTTTAAGAAAATCGAATTTAAAGTTTCAAAGGAAAAAAGTATTCATGATTTAAAACCGCCCAAACCTGCTGAGTTTAGCAGTTAATAGCAAAGCCTCCTTACATGGTAGAAACCCCAAACTTGCAGCATATGTTAAAAAGAACAGTGGGAAAAGATAATCTTTTCCTTTTTTTTTTTTTTTTTTTTTTTTTTTTTTTTTATGTTCAGAAAGTGGGAAATTAAAAAAAAAAAAAAGACGTACGATCCGTACTACATAGCATATTTAACCCCTTGTCCCCCATGCAGGCAGGGATAGCTAGAATGCGGAGCCCCGGCCGACTGGGGCTTCACACCCTGAGCTATACCAGCCCGCATGGTCCATAGTATGGGGGATCTGGGGGAGAGGGGCCAAGCCACTCCAACTCCCCTCCCCCCCCCCTCCCTCGAAGCCTCTTCCAATCCATGGATAAGGGGAGACGACTCCCGGGGAGGGGTTCATGGTGGCATCTGGGAGTCCCCTTTAAGAAGAAATGTAAAAATAGGAAACTATTATTTTTTTCCCACTGTTCTTTTTAACATATCCTGCAAATTTTTCTAGCATCTAAGGGGGCTTTGCTATTAACTGCTAAAGTCGGCAGGTTTCGCTTCATTAAAGAGGAGCTGTTAGGTATAGGGTCTCAGAGAAAATAAACACATATATCAGTAGCTAAAGATTGGCTGTACTTACATTACATATGCATTTCACTGTCCACGTTTGGATTTCACAGAATTTGTATATAGTATATGCAGAGATAGATGCTCCTGACAGCTCATGGCAGGCTCCATGTTTGTGAAGCCAAATGTGTCGTCATGTCCTGCCTGCTTCTGATCACAGATAAGCTCGTTCTTGAACAACACGGTGTGCAGTGAATATTAATGAGCCATGTGGCTAGGAACAATAGCTGACTCCTGCAGTGTACTCTGCCCCGAGATTTATCAGTGCTTCGCGCTGGACTGATTAGAAGCTCCTGTACCGTCTCATTAGCAGCCGAGGGGAGGGCCCCAGAATGCTTTGCAGTTTAGCTGCGGCTTGCGTCTTTATGGGTCTATAACAGACTTTAAGATAAGCACACATCAAAGGTAACTGAAATGTTTATCTTCACTAATGGCTTTTGAGCTTCCTTCTAAACTGTTTAACACAGGAGAATAGAGGTTTAAATTAGCTTCTGCAGCCTGACAGTTACTCTTTAACTAACTGTCATTTACCGCATTTAAATGTATACATTTTAACTTTGAAATTTCAAAATCGATTTTCTCCAAAACGATAAGGTCTTTTTTTTGCTCTTGCTCCCTCTGTTCTTCTTAACATATCTGGCAAATTTGGTGTTTCTCCCATGTAAGGGGGCTTTGCTATTAAGCGCTAAAGTCGGCGGGTGTTCAGATGATAATCACGGATATTTTTCCTGTGATCACGGGCTGAATACTTGGAATAACGGCTGAATTTGTGATTGACTGCCGTGATCGATTCCCAATCACGGATTCGGATCACGATGTCAGATAGTGAAAAAATGCTTGTGAATCACGGCTATGCAGTCAGGGCGGCACCCCTAGAAGTCCGTCCGTGGGTGCGGGGCCGCCGAGCCGGAGGGGTAGCGGGCAGGACGGGGGTATTGGGCCTAGCAGTGGGGAGGGGGGTCGGACCCCCCCCCTCCCTCGCCTGGGTCCCCCGATCTGCGCTCCCCTCCAGCTGTAAATAGGAAGCAGCCGATGCCCGATAGTAAGAGGCACGGGCGGGGAGGACTCACCTTTTCCGCGTTCCAGCGTGCGCTCCACTGACGTCACTTCCTGCAACGCAGAAGTGGACGGCATTGGCGGCGGCGGCAGTGGCAATTTTTTCTAAATTTGCCTCAGGCGGCAAAAAGTATAGGCCCGGCCCTGTATGCAGTGATCACGGATTGAATCTGAGCAACACATAACGAGCGCCTCAGCCGAAAGGCATGCGTGTGTACAACGACCGCCGCTCTGCAAGCAATCCACTCAGTGGATCAACGTGCCCGAGCTACGGCCAACTCCATTGTCCTCGCACCCCTCCTCCCCCTTGCATAGCAGCAGAGCGCGGTGTCAGCCACACACCTGACTTTGCGTCTGTTAGTGTGGGCCCAGCGATGTCACCTGAGGTATCGGGATTCCCGACGGGCGACATCAGTTAGCAGTGTGTACTGGCCTTTACACACACTTCCTGTACACATACACTTTACTTAAGTCTGGTACACACATACAGTTATGACTGTCCAATCATACCACCTCCATGTAGTATGAAAGTTGCCTACACAAACTGTTCATAGTATTCAGTCTGCTGCAATGTGATTTCTGCCCTTTAGGGATTATAACCCTACTCTGCGTCAAATGTGTAATTTTTCTAGGGACTTTTAGCATGTATCACACTCTGGCTTGCCCCCCCTCCAGGTATTAGACCACTTTTCTTATCAATGAGTGTATTCACTTGGTGTTTAATGCACACATTCAATTCTTTGTGTAGTTATCAGTGAGTGTAATGGGCCAATCTGATTGCGCCGGGGTGAAATTCTTTTGGTTCATTTTCCGGTTGCATAAATCTGCATAATAATGCATAAATTAATGACTTGGAATGATTTGTTCTCGGCAGGAAATTATGGTGTGGTTGGTTGGAATACAGAATTTTGTCAGATTTCACAATCATATGAGCGTGCCGTAACCATCCCGTTTAAGGCCTCTTTTACAGTCGCACGTTAAAACAACATTTAAAGCAGAGTAACTCACTGCAATGAAAAATCAATGCCCTGTTCACAGTGCACACGTTGCGTTGGTGTCTAACGCTGCACGTTAAGTGAAAGTACTGCATGCAGTGCGTTATACATGTTATCAGCTGCATCAGACTGTTTGCACATGCTCAGTAATGACTTGGAAGCATACCTTTCATTGCCTATATGCTCTACTGTATGCGACGATAACGGGGCATTAAGAAAAAATTTGGAGAGTTGCATTTTGCGTTGCGACTTTAACGTCACATCACTGCACTGGGTCCCCGCCAGTGCAGAGGCTGTCCTCTACTGTGCCTGCAAGGTCAGCCTCTGGACTGGCGGTGACCCCGGGCCAGGAGCGGAGCTGCGGCAAGGGACATAGCGGCTGCTAGGGCTGGAGGAAGCCCCAGGTAAGTAGATGTCATTTTATTTTGCAGCTCGGATATTACCTTTTAAGAGAACAATCATTAATTACCTTTCAATTACTTACAATCCCATAAATCCATTTAAATGATCCCATCCAAGGAGATATAATTATTATTACCCTGTATTTATATATTGCCGAAACCTTACGCAGAGCTGTACAGAGTACATAGTCATGTCACTGTCCTCAGAGCAGCTCACGATCTAATCCTGCCATAGTCATAGTCTATTATCCTACCATATTATTATTATGTATTTATATAGCACTGACATCTTCTGCAGCACATTACAGAGTGCATAGTCATGTCACTGACTGTCCTCAGAGGAGCTCACAATCTAATCATGCCATAGTCATAGTCTATTATCCTACCATATTATTCTTATGTATTTATATAGCACTGACATCTTCTGCAGCACATTACAGAGTGCATAGTCATTTCACTGACTGTCCTCAGAGGAGCTCACAATCTAATCCCTACCATAGTCATATGTCTATGTGTGTATCATGTAGTGTATGTATCTTAGGCCACATACACACATCAGACCATAGTCTTTTGAAAATGAAAGATCACAGACCAATCTTACCACCCTTCATGTAGTATGAGAGCTATACTCTACACAGTCTTTTCTATGGAGCTGAACTCCACATCAGAAAAAAATCTTGGCAAGATGCTGCACACACAGATGCTGTACAGACACAAAAGATCTGTAGCTGCAAAAGTTATGTTCCTGCCAAAAATCCATTCCTGCAAATAGCAATGATAGTCTATGAGATCTGCAGATCATCATACACACATGATTTAACTGACATTCATCTGCAGATCAGATCCACCAGGATGGATTTTCAGATCTGCAGATGATTGCTTGATCTGCAGATGAATGTCAGTTAAATCATGTGTGTATGATGATCTGCAGATCTCATAGACTATCATTGCAATTTGCAGGAATGGATTTTTGGCAGGAACAGATCTTTTGCAGATACTGATCTTTTGTGTCTGTACAGCATCTGTGTGTGCAGCATCTTGCAAAGATTTTTTTCTGATGTGGAGTTCAGCTCCATAGAAAAGACTGTGTAGAGTATGGCTCTCATACTACATGAAGGGTGGTAAGATTGGTCTGTGTTCTTTCATTTTCCAAAGACTATAGTCTGATGTGTGTATGAGCCTTTAGGCCACATACACACATCAGACCATAGTCTTTTGAATATGAAAGATCACAGACCAATTTTACCCACCTTCCATGTAGTATGAGAGCGATACCTTCACAATCTTTTCTATGGAACTGAACTCCCCATCAGAAAAAAATCTTTGCAAGATGCTGCACACAAAGATGCTGTACAGACACAAAAGATCATTATCTGCAAAAGATCTGTTCCTGCCAAAGATCCGTTCCTGCAAATTGCATTCATAGTCTATGAGATCTGCAGATCATCATACACACCTTGTTTAACTGACATTCATCTGCAGATCAGACAATCATCTGCAGATCTGAAAATCCATCCTGGTGGATCTGATTTGCAGATGAATGTCTGTTAAACAAGGTGTGTATGAGGATCTGCAGATATCATAGACTGAATGCATTTTGCAGGAACGGATCCTTTGCAGGAACAGATCTTTTGCAGATACTGATCTGTTGCATGTGTGCAGCATCTGTGTGAGCAGCATCTTGCAAAGATTTCTATCTGATGGGGAGTTCAGCTCCATAGAATACACTGTAGGTATGGCTCTCATACTACATGGAAGGGGGTAAAATTGGTCTGTGATCTTTCATTTTCCAAAGACTATAGTCTGATGTGTGTATGAGCCTTTAGTCTAGGGCCAATTTGGGGGATGCCAATTAACTTATCTGTATGTTTTTGGAATGTGGAAGGAAACTGAAGTGCCTGGAGGAAACCCACGCAAACATGGGGAGAACATACGAACTCCTGGCAGATAGTGCCCTGGCTGGGATTTGAACCGGGGACCCAGTGCTGCAAGGCGAGAACGCTAACCACTACACCACCGTGCTGCCCAATATAGATAATTTACCATTACTGGGCACCTTAACACAATCATTTTTATACAAAGAAGAAAAAAAATAAAAATAAATAAATAAATAAAATTGCTGTATTTGATTGTATCCTGTATGATTGGTTGCTGCGTTTGGCGTTTTGCTATGAACAGATGATCTCTGTATACAGCAGAATCGCTGCACTCAGCCTGTCAGTATAAACACTAAACACGCCGTGTCCTGGAGGAGGCTTCATAGACAGCGTGTGTTGACACAACACGTGGCGACCTGTGGCTGCGATTCTTGGAGTCACACAGCGACCTGTGACCGCGATTCTTAGTCACACAGGCTCCTCTTATACTGCAGGTGCTGCACTCTGTTTACTTTGGCTGTAAGTGATCTCGCACATTTCTGGCATAGCAATCGCTGGTAAACACAGCCTTTCACCCCGCTTAGAAGTCAGTTACACAGCTACACACGTGTTTACAACACGGATATGATCCAACATGATCTTCCAGACTAGCCGGTCTGCAATACTGACATCCATTGTTACATAATCTGAGGTGGGCTGAGCCCAGAATGTAATATACAGCAAAGTCTTCATATTACTGAGCAGGGTCACTGAGGTCTGGTGCTGTGCAGAGTCACTGGGCCAGATTTATCAAAGGCATTACCAACAGATTTTTCTTCTTAAAGTCAATGGGAATCTATAACAAAACTTGCCTAAGGAGAGGGAGGGCTCTGGGTCCGATATATTGTTGCAGCCGCAGCTCCCCCATTTGAATCTCCCACCGCAGGGAACTTTGGAAGTCTTTAGGAAATTAGTCTTCCCGAAGACAGGCATACTGCGCGGGGGAGGGAGCGTGTGGGAGAGAGGGCGCTCTTGTGTGCGGAGTATGGAGTGGCCTCTGTTCTGGAGCAGTCGGCTCCCAAAGACTTCCAAAACCTCCTTTGTGACAGAGAGATCAGTATTTGACCAAACTGGTGGAATGCTGCTATGGGAGAGCCAGCACTGGAACGCGGGGACAGGGAGAGGAGCAGGAAGGCTCTGTAAGACCCAGAGCCTTCCCTCTCCTTACATAAGTATCTGGCTGATTTTTTTTGTTATTGATTCCCGTTAAATTTAAACAGCTCTAACCAGCAGGGGAAACTGTTCTGCATGATAATAAGAAGATTCTTAAATCCTACGTAATAGCGACAGTTTAGTGTGACTTTCTAGAGCTGCAAGGTGCACTTTAAAGCAGCCCAGCCGACTGCAAATCGGTTGGCCAATCGACCGATCGACGGCCGATTTCGATCGATTTCGATGGATTTCCATCGAACTTGCAGGGTGGAAAATTTAGGTCGATCTGATGAGATTGCTTATCAGTTTGCATTGGCCTTAATGGAAATCTGATGGCAAAAAAATGCCATCAGATCGAATTTCAATAGATTTCAAACTGAAATCTATTGGAATTCTATCCTGGTAAAAAATGTTCTAAAAACGCATCAGATAGATCATCAGATGCATTTCTTATCTATCTGCTGCCAATCTGACGAGTGTATGGGCACCTTAAGAAAAGTGCAAATCCATCCTTAAACTGCATCTACAGATCGTGCAGCACTGCAGGCTAGACATGATTTGTAAAGTGCCCCTCCCCCTGCTGCCAGGTGTCCTGTGAAGCTGTTCTGTGCTTAACCCTTCCCGTGCTGGCATTGATCCTCTCTCCTATGCTACGTACACACATGCGACAACGATCGTTCGTTGAGAACGACGAACGAACTTTTAATTGATGAAAGAATTACCTAAGTAAAGTTTAGTTTTAAAATGTGTGTAACGATCTGATCGTTAGAACGAACGTTACATCACGTAAAGCAACTATTGCGCTTGTGCATAAAAATGAGAAGTTTCATGGAGAAATAGCGAAATGCGCATGTCAAGCCTAGTACGAACGACCGTTTCCAACGATGTACTACTTTTGCAAACGATCGTCGTTTGTAAAAATCCGCCAAGCTAGATCGTTCATTTTTAACGATCTAGCTCGTCCGTCGTTAGACTTAATGATCGTTGGTTGCTTTTTTTTTTTTAAACAATCGTCGTTTTAAATGATCTGGGAATGATCGTTTCAAACGACTTTAGTCGCATGTGTGTACGCACCTTTAGTCTCCTGCATTTCTCCCCCTCCTTAGATTTTGTCTCAAACACTTTAATAAGTGTGTATGAGAGATGAGAAAGATAAGGGGGAACAAAATCTGATGCTGCAAATTCTTGTTCTGTTTTTCAGCTCTTCTATATTTATATTATATATGTATTTACATTACATCTTGCTAGTTAACCTAAAATAATTTAGAGTAAATAACATATTTATGCTGTTATAACTTATGTTTTCTTTGTCAGTACAGCAGATGTGTTGGTTACCTCGGCAACAGCAATTTCCATCACACACTGCACTGTCTGAGAAACCTTCCTAACTGCTCCTACTTAATAACAGTTTAAGAAGGAATCTGCACTACCTAGTGATTTCTTAAAGGGAAACCGAGATGAGAATAATATGGAGGCTGCCATATTTATTTCCTTTTAAGCAATACCAGTTGCCTGGCTGCCCTGCTGGTCCTCTGCCTCTTATGCTGGGCATACACGGCTCGATTCTCCCGCTCTATCGATTCCACGCTTGATTCCGCAGGCGATACTCTTCTCTTCCGCTCGTTTTTCTTATCTTTTTGCATTGTCTTCAATGCGGAATCGAGCGGCGAAACGATCGAGACGGAGAATGTACATGTTGGAAATTATCTATTGAGCCATCGAAATGGCTCAGAATCGAGCCGTGTACTCCCAGCATACTACTTTCAACCATAGACCCTGAACAAGCATGCAGCAGGTCAGGGTTTCTGACAATATTGTCAGAACTGACAAGATTAGCTGCATGCTTGTTTCTGTTGTAATTCAGTTCACTACTGCAGCCAAATAGATCAGCAGGACTGTCAGGCAACTAGTATTGTTCTAAAGGAAATAAATATGGCAGCCTCCATATCACTCTTACCTCGGGGTTCACTTTAACCTGCTGGGCGGTCTGGACGAGCTCAGCTCGTCCAGTACCGCCGGAGGCTGCCGCTCAGGCCCTGCTGGGCCGATTTGGCTGAAATAAAAAGCAGCACACGCAGCCGGCACTTTGCCAGCCGCGTGTGCTGCCTGATCGCCGCCGCTCTGCGGCGATTCGCCGCGAGCAGCGGCGAAAGAGGGCCCCCCTAGCCGCCTGAGCCCTGCGCAGCCGGAACAAAAAGTTCCGGCCAGCGCTAAGGGCTGGATCGGAGGCGGCTGACGTCACGACGTCGGCTGACGTCGATGACGTCACTCCGCTCGTCGCTATGGCGACGATATAAGCAAAACAAGGAAGGCCGCTCATTGCGGCCTTCCTTGTTTATTCTGGGCGCCGGAGGCGATCGGAAGATCGCCTCCGGAGCGCCCTCTAGTGGGCTTTCATGCAGCCAACTTTCAGTTGGCTGCATGAAATAGTTTTTTTTTTATTAAAAAAAAACCCTCCCGCAGCCTGCCTGGCGATCTTAATAGAACGCCAGGCAGGTTAAGATGCCTGGGACAGTTCTGCACAGATTTCTAAAAACCTACCAATAATTTGTCTCAGACACGCTTGATAAATGTCCCCCACTGAGGTCTGGTGGTTTGACCTCTGAACAGATGGCCCACCTAGTAGCTTCCTAGCCCCTAAAATCTGAAGAAAATATGGAAATGATGGGTTTGAGGGAGAGAAGGGAGTTCGCCTGTCATACCTGCATGGGCAGCTAGGTGCTGAAAAGCACAGATAGCATCAGAGAATTTCTTTGAACTTTCTGGCAAGGAGTTTACAACAGTATGGCCTGGTGCACACCAGAGGAGTTTTTCTGAGCGTTTTTGAGTTTTTAAATCTGCTGCTAATGTTATCCTATGTGTCTGTGCACACTGGAGCAATGAGGTTTTGTAAAAAAAACCCATAGCATTACATTGGGAAGAGCTTTTAGAGGTTTCAAAAGCTCTTCCCAATGCAATGCTAAGGGTTTTTTTTACAAAACTTCATTGCTCCAGTGTGCACAGACACATAGGATAACATTAGCAGCAGATTTAAAAACTCAAAAACGCTCAGAAAAACTCCTCTGGTGTGCACCAGGCCTAAGTGTGAATCCTACATGGTCCATGTTATAGGGGGCTCTGGGGGAGGGGAGTGGCCAAGCTTCCCCCTCCCCCCCCCAGCCATTGTCCAATCCATGGGAAAGGGGCTCTAACCCCACCCCCCAAGAGGAGGTGGGGGTCGACGACGCCCGGCAAGGGGGGGGGGGGGGGGGTTCATGGTGGCATCTGGGAGTCCCTTTTAAGAAGGGGAACCCCAAATGCTAGCCCCCTCCCAGGAGAAATAAGTATAGGGGTACAAAGTACCCCTTACCCATTTCCACAAAGGGTTAAGTGAAATAAAAACATCACGTGGAAGTCCTTTAATAGTCTAAGGGCTGGTTCACACGGACGCTTGGCAGCGTTTACCGCCAAGCGCTCGGGACTCGTCGGCTAAACACTCTTATTCAAGTGAATGGGCGAGTTTAGCATCACGCGGTTACCAGCGGTGTTCCGATCCCGATTTAACACGTATTTTCGGCCGGCCCTAGAAGCCGCATGCAAAGTCCAGGGTCGGCTAGCCGCCGCGGCTTCATGTCCCCTTGCGGGGACGAGAAACTCCGATCGCGACGGGAAGCTGACGATCGCTGTACCACCGCCCCCGACCGAGACGTCACAGGACGACGCGGCTTCCCGGCCGCCGCAACGCTGTCAGGCGTCCGTGTGAACCAGACCTTAATTAACCAGAAATACTTACCTGTACCTTTACAAAAATGTTCCCATGCCAATATTGTCAGAAATGTTCCCAAGCCAATACCCTCCTGATCCTAATTGGTCTGTTATTAGACCAATGGGGAGATTTGGAGCCAAAATTCAAAGATGCTTTTGGCTCTAGCTATACAGAGTGTAGAGCTGCTCCATCGTCCCTCCTGCATGGCTTTCCACTCTCCTCCCCGTATACCGCACTTATAGCGCCCACCCACGCTGTCACCCAGGAGCACTCATAGCACCCTGATTCCACCCTTTTTTCCTCTTGTACCCACTGTTGTCCTCCACATACTCCGCAAATTGTGTTTCTATCTCGCACAGGGATTAACCGCTAAAGTCGATGGCCAGTGACTTCAATGTGAACGCAATTTTTTTTTAAGTTTGCGTTAAATGCGAACGGCCCATGTGTGCCAGGAACCGTCCGCCTGCAAACTGTTTGGGCCATCTCTAGCTACCGGTTTTGGGGTTTTCTTGGCTAAAGAACAATGAATTGAGGTAAGTATAGTGTCACTAAACGAGTTGTCCAATAGGGCTGCATACATTGTGGCGGATTACGCCATGGTCATTTTTCTTTTAGCTCTTCTCTCCATTTTGATGAACATTAATTCTTGTATAGCATTGGGGGCTCCAGTATTGAAAATTTAGTGACAGAGAAATGATCTGTCCTCTGTATAGCAATATGTCCACCCTAGGAACGCGCCATTATGCTCAATAGTGATTGGTAGTGATCTGGCAGATCATTTCACGTCTTTACATCGGGTGTGTTGATTGCCGGTTTGCTTGCGGTGTCTCGCGGTGTCTAGGTTGTGATGTATCTGCAGACTGTTTGCTGAACATGTTTGTTTAGGCTTAACGCTGCCTGTCTCTTCTCATCCACAGACTGGTCTCTGGAGGTGTTGGAGCTGTGTAAGAAATATCACAATGACACGGTGGTGGCCATAGATCTGGCTGGAGATGAATCTCTGAACTGTGAGGCAGCGCCCGGACATCGCAAGGCCTATGAGGTGTGGCTTATGTATGAGGTGACGATGTCATAGGAGAGGTGAATTTACTAGTGGCAGGTTGTGGTAGTGCCAGCTAGCAGTGGTGCATGACGAGTAGTAGCAGAGTCACTTTGTAATGGCAGATGAGATTGCTGTATGAGTAGTGGTAGGTGGCAGTCTATGACACGACTATGTACTCTGTAAAGTGCTGCAGAAGATATCACTGCTATATAAATACATAATAATAATAATATGGCAGGACATTACACTATGACTATGGTAGGATTAGATTGTGAGCTCCTCTGAGGACAGTCAGTGACATGACTGTACTCTGTAATTTGCTGCAGAGGATGTCAGTGCTATATAAATATATAATAATAATAATAATAATAATATGGTAGGACATTACACTATGACTATGGCAGGACTAGATTGTGAGTTCCTCTGAGGACAGTCAGTGACATGACTGTGTACTCTGTAAAGTGCTGCAGAAGATGTCAGTGCTATATAAATACATAATAGTAACATGGTAGGACATTAGACTATGACTATGGTAGGATTAGAGTGTGAACTCCTCTGAGGACAGTCAGTGGAATGACTATATACTCTGTACAGTGCTGCAGAAGATGTCAGTGCTATATAAATACACAATAATAATATGGTAGGACATTAGACTATGACTTTGGTAGGATTAGATTGTGAACTCCTCTGAGGACAGATATATATATATATATATATATATATATATATATATATATATATATATATTCTATCTCTATCTCACCTAAAGGATTATCAGGAACACCAGTTCAATTTCTCATTAATGCAATGATCTAATCAGCCGAATCACATGGCAGTTGCTTCAATGCAGTTAGGGGTCAGAGGAGAGTGGGCCGACTGATTCAAGCTGATAGAAGAGCAACGTTGCCTGAAATAACGTTACAACCGAGGTATGCAGCAAAGCATTTGTGAAGCCACAACACGCACAACCTTGAGGCGGATGGGCTACAACAGCAGAAGACCCCACTGGGTACCACTCATCTCCACTACAAATAGGAAAAAGAGGCTACAATTTGCACGAGCTCACCAATATTGAACAGTTGAAGACTGGAAAAATGTTGCCTGGTCTGATGAGTCTCTATACAGTCATAATTTGGCGTAAACAGAATGAGAACATGGATCCATCGTGCCTTGTTACCAGTATGCAGGCTGGTGGTGGTGGCGTAATGGTGTGGGGGATGTTTTCTTGGCACACTTTAGGCCCCTTTGTGACAATTGGGCATTGTTAAAAATGCCACGGGAAACCTCAGCATTGTTTCTGACCATGTCCATCCCTTCATGACCACCATGTACCCATCCTCTGATGGCTACTTCCAGCAGGATAATGCACCATGTCACAAAGCTCAAATCATTCCAAATTGGTTTCTTGAACATGACAATGAGTTCACTGTACTAAAATGGCCCCCACAGTCACCAGCTCTCAACCCAATAGAGCATCTTTGGGATGTGATGGAAAGGGCGCTTCGTACCCTGGATGTGCATCCTACAAATCTCTATCAACTGCAAGATGCTATCCTATCAATATGGGCCAACATTTCTAAAGAATGCTTTCAGCGCTTTGTTGAATCAATGCCACGTAGAATTAAGGCAGTTCTGAAGGCGAAAGGGGGTCAAACACCGTATTAGTGTGGTGTTCCTATACAGGGACGGATCTAGGGGGGGGGGCGAGCGGGTCTCTTGCCCCAGGCGCAGTTTGTTGAATTCTTAAAAAGGCGCCAAAACTGGATAGGGAAAGGCAGTTTAGGTGCCAAAACCTGACCTTTAGGCACCAAAACCTGACCTTTAGGTGCCAAAACTGGATGAGGAATGGCAGTTTAGGCGCTAAAACCTGCCCTTTAGACACCAAGACCTGACCTTTAGGCGCCAAAACTGGATGAGGAATAGCAGTTTAGGCGCCAAAACCTGACCTTGCCCCAGGCGCAATTTGGTCTAGATCCGTCCCTGTTCCTATAATCCTTTAGGTGAGTATATATCTATATATATATATGTCTCGATAGATAGATAGATAGATTCACATATATATATATATATATTCACGTGTGTGTATATACAGTACATGCATATGCAGGGACATATAATGCAGTGTAGTAAATATAATGGTTATGTTGGATGGGGAGGTAGGATATGGTTCTATAATACAGCTGATAGCTGTAAGAGGTCAGGGCTGCACATACACAGTTGAGGGGTCCAAGGGGTCTCCCGGGTTTGATAGGAAAGGAGGCTCGTTTGTAGATGTATGCTACTGCAAATTACTAAAGCCATGCTGCCACCTAGTGGTGATAATTGCACACTGCATGTACAGGTCTGTTTTATACGAGGCTGAGTGTATAATCGTGACTCTTGAGTAGCAGCAGTAGTATTGTACCAGGTGAGCCATCAGTAAAAACAGGACGTTTTGAATCCGGATAATACCATTTATTGACTAACTTAAAAGAATAAGAGTAAGCTTTCGGCTGTAAAGCCTTTGTCGGGCTTCAATCCTGTTTGCTCACAAGATGTTAGTTGGACAGACGACTACATACATGCAACATCTTTTTAACCGTTTATTTAGGAAAGAGTTCTTTACAGTAAGAGTGATAAAGATGTGGAATGCATTGCCACAGGAAGTAGTTATGGCAAATTCTGTATCTGCATTTAAAGGAGGCTTAGATGCTTTCCTTGCGATGAACGACATCCATGGCTACAATTACTAGGTAATACCCAATGATGTTGATCCAGGGATGTTATCTGATTGCCATCTGGAGTCGGGAAGGAATTTTTTCCCTTTTGGGGCTAATTGGACCATGCCTTGTAAGGTTTTTTTTGCCTTCCTCTGCATCAACAGGGATATGTGAGGGAGCAGGCTGGAGTTGTACTTTATTTTCTGGTTGAACCTGATGGACGTGTGTCTTTTTTTTAACCTAAAAAACTATGTAACTATGTAATATCAAAAGTGGATACATAGATTGTTCTGCAAACATAAATACATGTCATTGCAATGCCTTAATTGAAACAAAACATCTAGGTCTTGAGAGGATGTTAGCTGATTTATGACAAATAGATAAGACCCTTTGCATATTCAATCCTCACACAATCAAAACTCTGGCACAGAGGCATCGTAAATTCTGAGTTCAAGAGTTAGCTACAAGCAGAATGGATGCAGTTAGTCTGGGCTGAAAAAAGAATTACTGTATGTCATTAAATATTATCAACCTCATACCAATGCAAGAAATGGGTATCTTTGTTCAATGCTTTATCTACAGATTTGAATCAATGTATACATTTTGCTTCTGAGATTAGTCTCTCTTTCCGTGATGTAAAGACACCCTCCAGGGCAGTAACCCGAAGATCATTTAACCTGTGTCCATGGGGACAAAAGTGTGTAGCGACTGGGAGATCAGATTTGGTATCGTTAATAGTGTGCCTGTGTCCATTCATACGTTTGCGCAGATGTTGTCCAGTTTCTCACATGTACATAACATTGAGGCATTTAGCACACATGGGGCTTGATTCACTAAACCATGATAAGTGCATTTCTGCGCAATCTCGAATTTTCACGTGAAACAGCAATTCGTGATTGCGCGCGATAATTGGCATGTGAATTGTAGGTAACAACCACGGCCCTTTTCCTGGTCTTGCTTATATTTCATTACCTTAAAGGGAACCAGAGAGGAAGCACCCTTGTGTATTTTACCATGTATATCAGTAAGAACATTAGAGAAAACACTTACCATGCTGTCTGTTTCGTCCTCACTGCTAAAAGTGTCTGTTATCAGCAGTCACAAGAATCCCAGACTGAGCAATTAAATCTGGCTTTGCAGGGAATAATTATTGCTGAGTCATTATAGCAAAGCCACAAGGGGGCAGGCTTGGGCTTGAAATAACACCACAGAAGACAGACTTAGCTATAATCTTTCTGTAGCAAAGCTAGACGGAGCAGCCTGACTTCTCAGTCGGGGGGGGGGGGGGGGGGGGGGTTTATCAGAGGTGATAACAGTCAGATTACACAGAGAACAATGAAACAAAGGGCAGATTAGGTGTTTACTGTCATGTTCCCACTGATTTATAAGGTAAAATACAAGAGGGTGCTTCATCTCTGGTTCTCTTTAAGAGGACCTCCAGAGTGAAAACGAAAATCCTGCAGCCTGCAAGCAAAAGAAAGTGATATTTACCCGAGAAGTCTTGTCCCACGATGCCATCCCGAAGTCCCTGCATCACTGGACTTCTGGCGCCTGGCCCCACCTCCTCTCTCTGCCCGGAGAAAAACGCCAAGCTATTTACTGCAGTAACTGTAGGAAGAGAGCCGTATCCCAAAGGTTGTCACCTACAACCCACACCTGGAAATCTAAAGGAGGATTGCAAAGGGACTTCATCCCATTTTACACAAGGATCACAGACTGAGAACGATATTCCCTAAACCTCCCCTCCTGGCATATCGACAGCCTCCCAATCTAAAACAGGTGATTGTCAGGAGCTCTTTGAATAGGCCCAAACAGAATGGAACATTGCCCTGCTGACAAAAAGGTGTGCACAAAGGGTCTTCTTTATTTGACATAGACCAGCTAACGTCCTCTCAAGACCCTATTTGGATATTTTAAACCTGAATTTATATTTTAAAAACAATCTATGTATCCTTTTGATGTTGCACGCATACAGTTGTGTGTTTCAACCTCTTGTCAGCATACAGGATTGGAGTCTGAAGAAAGCTGCACAGCTGAAAGCTTACTTTTTCTTTTAAAGTGTACCTGACATGGGCACACAAAGATTTGATACTTAAACGGGGCTTCCTCCAGCCCCATGAGCACCACTGCATCCCTCACTGTCCTCCCAAGTGGCTCTGTTCTCCTGGTATCGGTCCCGGCAATCTGGCTCAGTCACGGCAGTTAGCTCCTCCGCACATGCACGGAGGAGCTGCACATGCACACAAGAGACCGACTGGCGTGACTGAGCCAGATTTACGGGACCGATAGCGGGAGAATGAAGGCACTCAGGAAGATGGCGAGGGACGCATCGCTGCTCATGGGGCTGGAGAAAGCCCCGGGTAAGTGTAACATTTTTTAGTGTGCCCATTTTTGCCAGTAAATGGTATCACCCTGATTGAAAACTTCTTGTATAATAATGCCTTGCCTGATATTCTGTGGAGGTGGGGAGGAGGTGAGTGTAAGACGGGTGATATTCTGTGACGGGGAGGAAGAGGTGCGTATAATAATGCTGATATTTTGTGGAGGTGAGTATAATAATGCTGATATTTTGTGGAGGGAGGACGAGGTGAGTATAATAATGCTGATATTTTGTGGAGGTGAGTATAATAATGCTGATATTCTATGGAGGTGAGTATAATAATGCTGATATTTTGTGGAGGTGAGGAAGAGGTGAGTATAATAATGCTGATATTCTGTGGAGGTGAGGAAGAGGTGAGTATAATAATGCTAATATTTTGTGGAGGTGAGTATAATAATGCTGATATTCTGTGGAGGTGAGTATAATAATGCTGATATTTTGTGGAGGTGAGGAAGAGGTGAGTATAATAATGCTGATATTCTGTGGAGGTGAGGAAGAGGTGAGTATAATAATGCTGATATTCTGTGGACGGAGGAAGAGGTGAGTATAATAATGCTGATATTCTGTGGACGGAGGAAGAGGTGAGTATAATAATGCTGATATTCTGTGGACGGAGGAAGAGGTGAGTATAATAATGCTGATATTCTGTAGAGGTGAGGAAGAGGTGAGTATAATAAAGCTGATATTCTGTGGGGGGGGGGGGGGGGGGAGGTGAGTATAATGATGTGTGATATTCTGTGGAGGAGGAAGAATTGTGCAGATTCTTGCCTGGATTGTGCAGCTGTTACGTCTAGCAATGCTTAGCAATGCTGCGTTTTCTTATAGATATGCTGCTGTCGCAATGGCCGGTAGTAAAGTGAGAAGTTATGGCTGTTATCGCAGACGCTGGGTACACACATAACATTCTAGCCTGTTGGGAATTTTTGTTTTATGGCTAAGCTGTAAATTCCTCCAGCGTTGAACAATCAGTTTACAGATAAATACTGGATGTCATCACAATGCTGGTATATGGAGTGGACTCTATTCCAAAGGTCAGCTATAGATACTAAGGGAGGTGTGTCCTGCATTACATGACCCAGATAAAGAGGAGATACTGAGGCTGCATGGAGGTGGCGTGTCCTGTATTACATAACTCAGATCAGGGGGAGGGTAGTGAGGCTGCATGGAGGAGGCGTGTCCTGTATTACATAACTCAGATCAGGGGGAGGGTAGTGAGGCTGCATGGAGGAGGCGTGTCCTGTAGTACATAACTCAGATCAGGGGGTGGGTAGTGAGGCTGCATGGAGCAGGCGTGTCCTGTATTACATAACTCCGATCAGTGGGAGGGTAGTGAGGCTGCATGGAGGAGGCGTGTAATAATATGATAGGACATTAAACCATGACTATGGTAGGATTAGATTGTGAGCTCCTCTGAGGACAGTCAGTGACATGACTATGTATTCTGTAATGTGCTGTAGGAGATGTCAGTGCTATATAATACATAAAAATTATATGGTAGTACATTAGATTATGATTATGATAGGAATAGTCTGAGAGCTCCCCTGAGGACAGTTAATGACATGACTATGTACTCTGTAAAGTGCTGCAGGAGACATCAGTGCTATATAATACATAATAATAATATGGTAGGACAATTAGACCAAAACTATGGTAGGATTAGATTGTGAGCTCCTCTGAGGACAGTCAGTGACATGATTATGTACTCTGTAAAGTGCTGCAGAAGATGTCAGTGCCATATAAATAAATAGTAATAGTATGGTAGGACATTAGACTATGACAATGGTAGGATTAGAGTGCGAGCAACTGAGAACAGTCATTGGTTGCTTTGGGAGGTAGTAATGCCCATTTTCTGGTGATTATCGTGTAATAATACGGCTGTGTTCTCTGATTGGATGGTTTGGTTCCAGGAAGCTGTGAGATGCGGGATACACAGGACAGTGCATGCTGGAGAGGTTGGACCCCCCAGTGTTGTGAAGGAGGTAAGATACTTATAGTTTGCCACCAGTCTGCTTTATATCCTGAGATCTGCTACCACACATCCTTGTCCAGCTGTACCGGCTCTCGCGGGTGATCAGCGGACGATCTTATGTGTGATCAATCACTCAGACTGATGTTGTGATTGGACGGGGGGGCTCTTCTGTCTCTGCCCACTTTCCACTGGCCAGTCTGCATGCTGGTCCTGCTGATCACAGTGATGAGGAAGAGGATCAGCACAATGGCATTATAGGTACATCATTCTTCATAGCTGATAACATAAAGCCTTTGAAGGATGATTGTCAGCAGTGTGAGATAACAGAGTGATTTGTGTATCGCGGATCGCTGTCAGTGTGTGAAAGTCGCGGTAACCCAGAGATCCCACATCACACAGCACTATTATTATTATTATTACTCTATATTTAAATATGGCAGCACTTTTGTGTATTGTATATCGCTGTCAACAAGTGAAAGTCACGGCAACCCGGAGATCGCACATCATGGCTTCCATACTACGCACACAGCACTATTATTATTATTATTATTATTATTACTCTATATTTACATATGGCGGCACTGTGTGTATCGCCTATCACTATCAGCACGTGGAAGTTGCAGTAACCCAGAGATCGCATTTCACGACTCACGGCTCCCAGTCTACGCACACAGCACTATGATTATTTATAGTATTACTCTATATTTACATATGGCGGCACTGCGTGTATTGCGTATCGCTGCCAGCGTGTGAAAGTCGCAGTAACTCGGTGATCGCACATCACGGCTCCCAGTCTATGCACACAGCACTATTGTCATTACTAGTGACCTAAGCCTGTTTGAGAACGGGCTCTAGGACTGTGAACACCGCGCGTGCACGCACCCGCCCCTCGCGTGTATACACACACGCACACGCGCACGCGCACACACACACACACACACACACACACACACACACACACACACACACACACACACACCTGCCCGCTCGGCCGGCCAGCCCGCGCTGCGTCCTGTCTCAACGGCTGTCAGTGCTTGACATGCGCAGTGGCGCAAAAGCACTGACACATGGACAGGACGCAGGGACACTTGAGGATTATTAGGTAGGATTATTATTATTACTTTATATTTACATATGGTGGCACTGTGTATATCGCTGCCAGCGTGTGAAATTCGCAGTAACCCGCAGATCACACATCACGGCTCTGTCTATGCACACAGCACTATTATTATTATTACTCTATATTTACATATGGCGGCACTGTGTGTTTCGCATATTGCCGTCAGCGGGTGAAAGTCTCAGTAGATCGCACATCATGGCTTCCATACTACGCACTCAGCACTATTATTATTTTTACACTATATTTACATATGGCGGCACTTTGTGTATCGCAGGCTGTGGAGGTACTGAAGGCGGAGAGGATCGGACATGGATATCACACCATAGAAGACCCAATTCTGTATCAAGAGCTGCTGGACCGGAACATGCATTTTGAGGTGTGTTATTTGCAAATGTATGTGGAGACTTTGCTGGGCGGTAATATGGGAGCGAGGAGGGGTTAGAGGAAAAGGTTAGGGTCAGTGGTTGTATGCAAGGGGTTAGGGTCGGAGCGGTGGTTAAGGGGGAAGAGGTTGTAGGATAGGGTCAGGGATGAGGGGAGGGGTTAGGATTTGGGTGTGTCAGTCCTTAGACCATTCACAATACAGCTTTGCATTCCTGCTCATTGCGATGTATTGTGGCTGGGTACACTGTATGAAGTGAAATCGTATTTGTGCATATGTTGTGTAGAGTAAAAGGTCCCTGATATCTCTGCATTCCTGTGTGACAGCTTTACTCACATGACTTGTAGATCAGGGCTGATCATTGCTCTGTGCTGTCCTTCCTGTTCCTGTCTATACTGTATGCACTGTACAGGAGCTCTGATATCTCTGCATCCCTGTGTGACAGCTTTACTCACATGGCTTGTAGATCAGGGCTGATCATTGCTCTGTGCTGTCCTTCCTGTTCCTGTGTATACTGTATACTGTGTACACCAGCTCTGATATCTCTGCATCCCTGTGTAACAGCTTTACTCACATGATTTGTAGATCAGGTCTGATCATTGCTCTGTGCTGTCCTTCCTGTTCCTGTCTACATACCTCCCAACTTTTTGAGATGAGAAAAAGGGACACTTAAGCCATGCCCATGCCACACCCCTGGTCACGCCCCCACCAAGCCCCTAGTCACACATACCATAAAGATTTCATAAGGAAAATATGTTGTTTTATAATTCAAACCATACTGGTCCTTTCTATCCTGGTTCATTTTCCTTCATAGTAACATTTTAAAATTAGTAATATATTAATTTAAAGGATGGGAATAAAGTGTAGAGTCAATCAAACACATTTTTAGTATAGAAATATAAATATTTATATAGATAGAGGAACAAAGTCCTGAAAGAGGGACAAATGAGGGGGAAAGAGGGACAGAGCTCCCAAAAAGGGACTGTCCCTCCGAAAGTGGGACAGTTGGGAGCTATGCTGTCTATACTGTATGCACTGTACAGGAGCTCTGATATCTCTGCATCCCTGTGTGACAGCTTTAACTTGTGTGATTGTTGTTTTGAGTTGCTTCCTGATCCGGTTATGCTTATCTTCTTTCTAGGTGTAGACAGAAAGTCATCTGTAGTCAGTTGTGACTAATTTATAAATCAGCAAAAATCTATTAACCCCTCGCACTCTCGCATGCAAATGTTCAAACAAATGAATTCACAGATTCACTCATCCAGGCACAACTGTTATCCCTACAGCTAAGTTAAAAGCCGGGGTTTTCGTTCACAGAAGAATGCATTCTTATGCTTAGTCACCTATACTGCGCAGAAGTACCCAGGTAAACATAGGTGTCCTAACTCTAGCCCTGTAACATGCATAGTGCAGACATGCAAACCCATTCATTGCTAGAGTTAGGACACCTATGTTTACCTGGGTACTTCTGCGCAGTATAGGTAACTAAGCATAAGAATGCATTCTTCTGTGAACGAAAACCCCAGCTTTTAACTTAGCTGTAGGGATAACAGTTGTGCCTGGATGAGTGAATCTGTGAATTCATTTGTTTGAACATTTGCATGCGAGAGTGCGAGGGGTTAATAGATTTTTGCTGTTTTCTAGCCACACCCCCTTCAGCACCTCCCTTTCCTTAATAACTTATTTAATATCCTAACTAGTGGCGATGTGCCTGAATATATGTAATTTTTTTTTAATTTATAAATCAGATATCTTTATATATACATACACTATACATATATTGCTGGTATAACTGTTTGCTTCTGTGACAGACATGTCCGTGGTCCAGTTACCTCACCGGCGCCTGTGATCCAGACTTCACCAAACACCCTGTCATACAGTAAGTCCTGTCCTGCTTACTACCTACTGTGCAATCACTCTTCATACTACCTACTGTGCAATCACTCTTCATACTACCTACTGTGCAATCACTCTTCATACTACCTACCGTGCAATCAAGCTTCATACTACCTACTGTGCAATCACTCTTCACAAGTACTGTGTGTGTCCATTTAGCAACAATAGTGAATACACCCCTAAGTGAAGAATCTCAAAATTCTACCTAAGTGTCAATATTTTATGTGCCACCATTATTTTCCAACACTGCCTTAAAGTGTACCTGAGATGAAAACTGCATCAAGTACCATACTTACCTGGGGCTTCCTTAACCTCCTTGCCGGTTATCCCGAGCTCAGCTCGGGGTAACCTTCGTAGGAGGATTTCTCAGGCCCCGCTGGGCCGATTTTCAAAAAATGTTTTCCCTACACGCAGCTAGAACTTTGCTAGCTGCGTGTGGTACGCGAGCCGCCCACCGCCCAGACCCCTGCGCAGCCTGGCCAATCAGTGGCAGGCAGTGCTGAGGGGTGGATCGGGATTCCCTCTGACGTCGGTGACGTCATCCCGCCCCGTCGCCATGGCGACCGGGGAAGCCCAGCAGGAAATCCTGTTCTGTACGGGATTTCCTGCTTACTCTGATCGCCGGTGGCCATCGGAGTGGGTGGGGGGATGCCGCTGCTCAGCGGCTATCATGTAGAGAGCCCTGGGCTCGCTACATGATTTAAAAAAATAAATAAATAAAAAAGTGCTCTGCTGCCCACTTGCCGCAGGAATTGGACCGGCAAGGGGGTTAACCAGTTCACCTCCAAGTGGTTTTTACCCTAACGGACCAGAGCAAATTTCACCTGTCAGTGTTCCTCCCTTTTATTCCCTAATAACTTTATTACTACTTATCACAACAAAATGATCTATACCTCGTTTTTTTCGCCACCAATTAGGCTTTCTGTGGGTAGTACATGTTACTAAGAATTTTTTTATTCTATATGCGTGTTAACGGGGAAAAAGAAAATAATGGAAATAAATCATTATTTCTCAGTTTTTGCCCATTATAGTTTTAAAATTAAACGTTCTCCTGTGGTTAAACCAACACATTTTGTTTGCCCAGTCGTCCCAATTATTAAACCGTTTAAATGATGTCCCTATCACAATGTATGGCGACAATATATTACGTGGAAATATAGGTGCTATTTTTCTGTTTTGTCCGGTCCATAATTACAAGCCCCTATGTAGTAAAGTTAAAGCGGAATATAACCCTGCATTTCAACTTTGCTCTAAAACATTATTTACAGTATATTATATGCAACCAGCATATTTTTTTTTAATAGACCAGCATTAGAAGAGTTACACAGGGTTTTAAAGTTCCTGGATATTTCTGCAGACGCATCGGAAGCTCAGATAGTTACATTTTGTTTACATAAATGTATCTAAGTGTTGAATGTTACACACTTTGGCTGTCCTCCAGCTCAGTCAGAGAGAGTGAGTCACATTCAACACTTAGATACATTCATGTAAACAAAATGTAACTATCTGAGCTTCGGATGCGTCTGCAGAAATCTCCAGGAACTTTAAAGCCCTGTGTAACCCTTCCAATGCTGGTCTAGTAAAAAAAAATGCTGGTTGCATATAATATACCGTAAATAATGTTTTAGAGCAAAGTTGAAATGCAGGGTTATATTCCGCTTAGTAATATTCCCTAATAAAATATAAAAGCGGAGTCCCTAAATTACTATTTATGTATTTTTTTTTTTAACTTATTTTTTTTTACAAGTGTTTTTTTTGGGGGGGGGGGGGGGGGGGGCCTTTGGAAGTATAAGTTATTTATTTTATTAATATTGTGTATAAGTGTATGTATGTGTAATTTTACTTTTTGGCCGCAAGATGGCGCTAGGGAACACACTCCCATTTAATAGGAAGGGTTCACTTTTTTTTTTTACATTTGGTTACTCTGTGACGGCTTCCTGTTTTATGAATGGACTATGCTGTTCGTGATCACGTCCATTCCAGGCATTGCGATTGGGTCGAGGACTGCTCGGTCCTCTTCCCCAATCACGGAACACGGTGATCCGACGGTAAACTGCGGCGGTAGCGGCGCGCACAAGTGCGGATTGGCGGCGGGAGCAAGCGACTTATTAAAACGTCCTGTTCTACCCAGATTGACGTTAATAGGTTAAAGCAGAGTTCCCCAACCCTGTCCTCAAGGCCCACCAACCGTGCATGTTTTGCAGAAAACCACCAACATGCACAGGTGGAGTAATTAGTGCCTCAGTAGAGCTGATTAACTACCTGTGTGGATTTCCACAAAACATGCATTGTTGGTGGGCCTTGAGGACAGGGTTGGGGAACACTGGGTTAAAGGGAAGGTTCGCGCAGACTATAAAAAGCAAACTGCACTTACCTTGGGCTTCTTCCAGCTCCTGGCAGTAGATCGGTGCCCTCGCTGCAGCCCCTCTCCCTCCCGGCGTCCAGCGGTGAAAAAGCCGACCTCGCCAGTTCGGCTTCCAGGTCAGCTTCTGTGCGCTCCACGGCGGGGGGGTGGTCACGTGGTGTAGGGACGTCATCGGGTCTCTACTGCGCAAGCGCAGAACTACTGCGCCTGCGCAGTAGAGACCAGATGACGTCACTTACAACACGTGACCCGCATCGTGGAGCGCACATGAAGCCGACCCGGACGCCGACCTTGCGAGGTCGGCTTTTTCACCGCTGGACGCCGGGCACCGATCGACTGCCAGGAGCTGCAAGAAACCCCAGGTAAGTGCAGTTTGTTTTTATAGTCTGCGCGGATCTTCCCTTTAAAGGGAACCTGCGGTGAGAGGAATATAGAGGCTGAGCTATGTATTTCCTTTTAGGCCTGGTTCCCACTATACGCGCTGTTGTGCGCATTTCGGCAGCGTGTATAGTGTGCGACATGGTAGAAGTGCACAGACAGCCCTTCCAGCTTTCCCATCATATCACCAGTATGAGAGCGTGTGAGAGGAATAACACCAAACGTAACAAACCTGCTTCCCATTCACAGCTGAGACCTTGTAACACTAACCAGTCACATGACCTTGGGAGGGAAAATGTCTGATTGGACAGAATCATTTCCTTAGGGGTGTACTCACTTTTGTTATTAGCGGTTTAGACATTAATGGCTGTGTGTTTAGTTATTCTGATGGGACAGCATATTTATACGGTTAAACAAGCTGCACACTGACTGCTTTACATTGTGTCACATCTGCAGTGTTGTCCCATGAGAAGATATCATACAATATTTACACTGTTATTCAAGCTGTACACTGACTGCTTTACATTGTGTCACATTGTCACATCTGCAGTGTTGTCCCATGAGAAGATATCATACAATATTTACAGTTATACAAGCTGTACACTAACTACTTTACATTATGTCACAGCATCACATCTACAGTGTTGTCCCATGAGAAGAGATCATAATATTTACACTGTTATACGAGCTGTACACTGACTGCTTTACATTGTGTCACATCTGCAGTGTTGTCCCATGAGAAGATATCATACAATATTTACACTGTTATACAAGCTGTACACTGACTGCTTTACATTATGTCACAGTGTCACATCTGCAGTGCTGTCCCATGAGAAGATATCATATAATATTTAAGTTGTTATACAAGCTGTACACTGACTGCTTTGCATTGTGTCACAGTGTCACATTTGCAGTGTTGTCCCATGAGAAGATAAAATAACATATGTACAATAATGAGAGGTGTACTGGCTCTCGTAGTACCTTGCTGTCATACTGTTGAATCTATCCATGCACACATAGATACTAGATACAATAAGAGGTGTACTGACTCTTGTAGTACCTTGCTGACACATTGTTGATTCTCTTTGTGCACTGGCTCTTGTAGTACCTTTCATATTGTTGATTCTATACATACACTTGCTCTTGTAGTACCTTGCTGTCATACAGTTGATTCTATTCATGCACACTTAGGTAATAGTTCAGGAGTAGCGGTGGCTTTTCTTGCGGGATTGAGAGGCCCCTAAGCATTTGTTACCTTTTTTACTTGTTTTATATAATGTGATTTAATAAATATTGATAGAATGTTATCATGCTTGCTCCAGTGTCCAGCCATGGCTTTCTAGTTCATGCTGGTTACGGGGCTGGCTGCTGAGCTGCAATGAGAGTAAGGGGCTTCTTGTTCTGTAATTCTCAGGTTCAGGAAAGACAAAGCCAATTACTCCCTAAACACAGATGACCCGCTGATCTTCAGATCGACGCTGGATGTGGATTACGCCATCGCAGTAAAGCATATGGACTTCACAGAGGAAGAGTTCAAGCGCGTGGTAAGTGTACACAGGACAGGTGCTGGATGGGAGGGTACTAAGGGGAGTGTCCACAGGGCAGGTGCTGGGTAAGAGAGTACTGGGGGAGTGTCCACAGGGCAGGTGCTGGGTAAGAAAGTACTGGGGGAGTGTCCACAGGGCAGGTGCTGGGTAAGAGAGTACTGGGGGAGTGTCCACAGGGCAGGTGCTGGGTAAGAGGGTACTGGGGGAGTGTACACAGGGCAGGTGCTGGGTGGGAGGGTACTCAGGGGAGGGTACACAGTGCAGGTGCTGGATGGGAGGGTACACAGGGCATGTGCTGGATAGGAGGTTACACAGGGCAGGTGCTGGCTGGGTGGGAGGGTACACAGGGGGCGGGTACACAGTGCAGGTGCTGGATAGGAGGGTACTCTTACACAGTGCAGGTGCTGGATGGGAGGGTACACAGGGCAGGTGCTGGATAGGAGGTTACACGGGGCAGGTGCTGGGGGGGAGGGGGGGTACTCAGGGCAGGTGCTGGATGGGAGGGTGCACAGGGCAGGTGCTGGATGGGAGGGTACTCAGGGGAAGGGTACACAGGGCAGGTGCTGGATGGGAGGGTACTCATGGGAGGGTACACAAGGCAAATGCTGGATGGGAGGGTACACAGGGGAGGATACACGGGGCAGGTGCTGAATGGGAGGGTACTCAGGCGGAGGGTACACAGGGCAGCTGCTGGATGGGTGGGTACACAGGAAGGGTGCTGGATGGGAGGGTACACGGGGCAGATGCTGGATGCGAGGGTACTCGGGGGAGGGTGCACAGGGCAGATGCTGGATGGGAGGGTACTCGGGAGGGTACACAGGGCAGGTGCTGGATGGGAGGGTACACAGGGCAGGTTCTGGGTACTCGTACTCAGGGCAGGTGCTGGATGGGAGGGTACACAGGGCAGGTGCTGGATGGGAGGGTACACAGGGCAGGTGCTGGATGGGAGAGTACTCAGGGGGAGGGTACACAGGGCAGGTGCTGGATGGGAGGGTACACAGGGAGAGGGTACACAGGGCAGCTGCTGGATGGGTGGGTACACAGGAAGGGTGCTGGATGGGAGGGTACACGGGGCAGATGCTGGATGCGAGGGTACTCGGGGGAGGGTGCACAGGGCAGGTGCTGGATGGGAGGGTACTCAGGGGAAGGGTACACAGGGCAGGTGCTGGATGGGAGGGTACTCATGGGAGGGTACACAAGGCAAATGCTGGATGGGAGGATACACAGGGGAGGATACACAGGGCAGGTGCTGAATGGGAGGGTACTCAGGGGGAGGGTACACAGGGCAGCTGCTGGATGGGTGGGTACACAGGAAGGGTGCTGGATGGGAGGGTACACGGGGCAGATGCTGGATGCGAGGGTACTCGGGGGAGGGTGCACAGGGCAGATGCTGGATGGGAGGGTACTCGGGAGGGGACACAGGGCAGGTGCTGGATGGGAGGGTACACAGGGCAGGTGCTGGATGGGAGGGTACACAGGGCAGGTGCTGGATGGGAGAGTACTCAGGGGGAGGGTACACAGGGCAGGTGCTGGATGGGAGGGTACACAGGGAGAGGGTACACAGGGCAGCTGCTGGATGGGTGGGTACACAGGAAAGGTGCTGGATGGGAGGGTACACAGGGCAAATGCTGAATGGGAGGGTACACAGGGGGAGGATACACGGGGCAGGTGGTGAATGGGAGGATACTCAGGGGGAAGGTACACAGGGCAGCTGCTGGATGGGTGGGTACACAGGAAGGGTGCTGGATAGGAGGGTACACAGGGCAGATGCTGGATGGGAGGGTACTCGGGGAAGGGTACACAGGTCAGGTGCTGGATGGGAGGGTACACAGGGCAGGGGCTGGATGGGAAGGTACTCGGGGGGCGGGGGGTTTGATGAAGGGTAAACGGCAGGTGCTATATGGGAGGGTACTCAGGGGAGGGTACACAGTGCAGGTGCTGGATGGGAGGGTACACAGGGCAGGTGCTGGATAAGAGGTTACACAGGGCAGGTGCTGGGTGGGAGGGTACTCAGGGGGAGGATACACAGTGCAGGTGCTGGATAGGAGGGTACTTGGGGGGGTTGTGGGCAGGTTGGGGGGTACTCAGGGCAGGTGCTGGATGGGAGGGTACTCAGGGGGAGGGTACACAGGGCAGGTGCTGGATGGGAGGCTACTCAGGGGTAGGGTACACAGGGCAGCTGCTGGATGGGTGGGAACACAGGAAAGGTGCTGGATGGGAGGGTACACAAGGCAAATGCTGGATGGGAGGGTACACAGGGGAGGATAGACGGGGCAGGTGCTGAATGGGAGGGTACTCAGGGGAAGGGTACACAGGGCAGCTGCTGGATGGGTGGGTACACAGGAAGGGTGCTGGATGGGAGGGTACACAGGGCAGATGCTGGATGCGAGGGTACTCGGGGGAGGGTGCACAGAGAAGATGCTGGATGGGAGGGTACTTGGGAGGGTACAAAGGGCAGGTGGTGGATGGGAGGGTACTCGGGGAAGGGTACACAGGTCAGGTGCTGGATGGGTGGGTACACAGGGCAGGTGCTGGATGGGAAGGTACTTGGGGGGGGGGGATGAAGGGTAAACGGCAGGTGCTGGATGGGAGGGTACTCAGGGGAGGGTACACAGTGCAGGTGCTGGATGGGAGGGTACACAGGGCAGGTGCTGGATAAGAGGCTACACAGGGCAGGTGCTGGTTGGGAGGGTACTCAGGGGGAGGGTACACAGTGCAGGTGCTGGATGGGAGGGTACACAGGGCAGGTGCTGGATAAGAGGTTACACAGGGCAGGTGCTGGGTGGGAGGGTACTCAGGGGGAGGATACACAGTGCAGGTGCTGGATAGGAGGGTACTTGGGGGGGGGGGGGAATGGGGGGTTTGTGGGCAGGTTGGGGGGGTGTACTCAGGGCAGGTGCTGGATGGGAGGGTACTCAGGGGGGGGGTACACAGGGCAGGTGCTGGATGGGAGGGTACACAGGGCAGGTGCTGGGTGGGAGGGTACTCAGGGGGAGGATACACAGTTCAGGTGCTGGATAGGAGGGTACTTGGGGGGGGGGGATGGGGGGTTTGTGGGCAGGTTGGGGGGGGGGTACTCGGGGCAGGTGCTGGATGGGAGGGTGCACAGGGCAGGTGCTGGATGGGAGGGTACTCAGGGGTAGGGTACACAGGGCAGCTGCTGGATGGGTGGGTACACAGGAAGGTTGCTGGATGGGAGGGTACACAGGGCAGATGCTGGATGCGAGGGTACTCGGGGGAGGGTGCACAGGGCAGATGCTGGATGGGAGGGTACTTGGGAGGGTACACAGGGCAGGTGCTGGATGGGAGGGTACACAGGGCAGGTTCTGGGTACTCATACTCAGGGCAGGTGCTGGATGAGAGGGTACACAGGGCAGGTGCTGGATGGGAGGGTACACAGGGCAGGTGCTGGATGGGAGAGTACTCAGGGGGAGGGTACACAGGGCAGCTGCTGGATGGGTGGGTACACAGGAAAGGTGCTGGATGGGAGGGTACGCAGGGCAAATGCTGAATGGGAGGGTACACAGGGGGAGGATACACGGGGCAGGTGGTGAATGGGAGGATACTCAGGGGGAAGGTACACAGGGCAGCTGCTGGATGGGAGGGTACACAGGGCAGATGCTGGATGGGAGGGTACTCGGGGAAGGGTACACAGGTCAGGTGCTGGATGGGAGGGTACACAGGGCAGGGGCTGGATGGGAAGGTACTCGGGGGGCAGGGGGGGGGGGGGGTTGATGAAGGGTAAACGGCAGGTGCTGGATGGGAGGGTACACAGTGCAGGTGCTGGATGGGAGGGTACACAGGGCAGGTGCTGGATAAGAGGTTACACAGGGCAGGTGCTGGGTGGGAGGGTACTCAGGGGGAGGGTACACAGTGCAGGTGCTGGATGGGAGGGTACACAGGGCAGGTGCTGGATGGGAGAGTACTCAGGGGGAGGGTACACAGGGCAGGTGCTGGGTGGGAGGGAACTCAGGGGGAGGATACACAGTGCAGGTGCTGGATAGGAGGGTACTGGGGGGGGGGGGATGGGGGGTTTGTGGGCAGGTTGGGGGGGGAGTACTCAGGGCAGGTGCTGGATGGGAGGGTGCACAGGGCAGGTGCTGGATGGGAGGGTACTCAGGGGGAGGGTACACAGGGCAGGTGCTGGATGGGAGGGTACTCAGGGGTAGGGTACACAGGGCAGCTGCTGGATGGGTGGGTACACAGGAAAGGTGCTGGATGGGAGGGTACACAGGAAGGGTGCTGGATGGGAGAGTACACAGGGCAGATGCTGGATGCGAGGGTACTCTGGGGAGGGTGCACAGGGCAGATGCTGGATGGGAGGGTACTCGGGAGGGTACACAGGGCAGGTGCTGGATGGGAGGGTACACAGGGCAGGTTCTGGGTACTCGTACTCAGGGCAGGTGCTGGATGGGAGGGTACACAGGGCAGGTGCTGGATGGGAGGGTACACAGGGCAGTTGCTGGATGGGTGGGTACACAGGAAGGTTGCTGGATGGGAGGGTACACAGGGCAGATGCTGGATGCGAGGGTACTCGGGGGAGGGTGCACAGGGCAGATGCTGGATGGGAGGGTACTTGGGAGGGTACACAGGGCAGGTGCTGGATGGGAGGGTACACAGGGCAGGTTCTGGGTACTCATACTCAGGGCAGGTGCTGGATGAGAGGGTACACAGGGCAGGTGCTGGATGGGAGGGTACACAGGGCAGGTGCTGGATGGGAGAGTACTCAGGGGGAGGGTACACAGGGCAGCTGCTGGATGGGTGGGTACACAGGAAAGGTGCTGGATGGGAGGGTACGCAGGGCAAATGCTGAATGGGAGGGTACACAGGGGGAGGATACACGGGGCAGGTGGTGAATGGGAGGATACTCAGGGGGAAGGTACACAGGGCAGCTGCTGGATGGGAGGGTACACAGGGCAGATGCTGGATGGGAGGGTACTCGGGGAAGGGTACACAGGTCAGGTGCTGGATGGGAGGGTACACAGGGCAGGGGCTGGATGGGAAGGTACTCGGGGGGCAGGGGGGGGGGGGGTTGATGAAGGGTAAACGGCAGGTGCTGGATGGGAGGGTACACAGTGCAGGTGCTGGATGGGAGGGTACACAGGGCAGGTGCTGGATAAGAGGTTACACAGGGCAGGTGCTGGGTGGGAGGGTACTCAGGGGGAGGGTACACAGTGCAGGTGCTGGATGGGAGGGTACACAGGGCAGGTGCTGGATGGGAGAGTACTCAGGGGGAGGGTACACAGGGCAGGTGCTGGGTGGGAGGGAACTCAGGGGGAGGATACACAGTGCAGGTGCTGGATAGGAGGGTACTGGGGGGGGGGGGGGGATGGGGGGTTTGTGGGCAGGTTGGGGGGGGAGTACTCAGGGCAGGTGCTGGATGGGAGGGTGCACAGGGCAGGTGCTGGATGGGAGGGTACTCAGGGGGAGGGTACACAGGGCAGGTGCTGGATGGGAGGGTACTCAGGGGTAGGGTACACAGGGCAGCTGCTGGATGGGTGGGTACACAGGAAAGGTGCTGGATGGGAGGGTACACAGGAAGGGTGCTGGATGGGAGAGTACACAGGGCAGATGCTGGATGCGAGGGTACTCTGGGGAGGGTGCACAGGGCAGATGCTGGATGGGAGGGTACTCGGGAGGGTACACAGGGCAGGTGCTGGATGGGAGGGTACACAGGGCAGGTTCTGGGTACTCGTACTCAGGGCAGGTGCTGGATGGGAGGGTACACAGGGCAGGTGCTGGATGGGAGGGTACACAGGGCAGTTGCTGGATGGGAGAGTACTCAGGGGGAGGGTACACAGGGCAGGTGCTGGATGGGAGGGTACTCAGGGGGAGGGTACACAGGGCAGCTGCTGGATGGGTGGGTACACAGGAAAGGTGCTGGATGGGAGGGTACACAGGGCAAATGCTGAATGGGAGGGTACACAGGGGGAGGATACACGGGGCAGGTGCTGAATGGGAGGATACTCAGGGGGAAGGTACACAGGGCAGCTGCTGGATGGGTGGGTACACAGGAAGGGTGCTGGATGGGAGGGTACACAGGGCAGATGCTGGATGGGAGGGTACTCGGGGAGGGGTACACAGGTCAGGTGCTGGATGAGAGGCTACACAGGGCAGGTGCTGGATGGGAAGGTACTCAGGGGAGGGTACACAGTGCAGGTGCTGGATGGGAGGGTACACAGTGCAGGTGCTGGATAAGAGGTTACACAGGGCAGGTGCTAGGTGGGAGGGTACTCAGGTAGAGGATACACAGTGCAGGTGCTGGACAGGAGGGTACTTGGGGGGGGGGGGGGGGTTGTGGGCAGGTTGGGGGGGTACTCAGGGCAGGTGCTGGATGGGAGGGTGCACAGGGCAGGTGCTGGATGGGAGGCTACTCAGGGGTAGGGTACACAGGGCAGCTGCTGGATGGGTGAGTACACAGGAAAGGTGCTGGATGGGAGGGTACACAAGGCAAATGCTGGATGGGAGGGTACACAGGGGAGGATACACGGGGCAGGTGCTGAATAGGAGGGTACTCAGGGGGAGGGTACACAGGGCAGCTGCTGGATGGGTGGGTACACAGGAAGGGTGCCGGATGGGAGGGTATACAGGGCAGATGCTGGATGCGAGGGTACTCGGGGGAGGGTGCACAGGGCAGATGCTGGATGGGAGGGTACTCGGGAGGGTACACAGGGCAGGTGCTGGATGGGAGGGTACACAGGGCAGGTGCTGGATGGGTGAGTACTCAGGGGGAGGGTACACAGGGCATGTGCTGGATGGGAGGGTACTCAGGGGGAGGGTACACAGGGCAGCTGCTGGATGGGTGGGTACACAGGGCAGGTGCTGGATGGGAGAGTACTCAGGGGGAGGGTACACATGGCAGCTGCTGGATGGGTGGGCACACAGGAAAGGTGCTGGATGGGAGGATACACAGGGCAAATGCTGAATGGGAGGGTACACAGGGAGAGGATACACGGGGCAGGTGCTGAATGGGAGGATACTCAGGGGGAAGGTACATAGGGCAGCTGCTGGATGGGTGGGTACACAGGAAGGGTGCTGGATGGGAGGGTACACGGGGCAGATGCTGGATGCGAGGGTACTCGGGGGAGGGTGCACAGGGCAGATGCTGGATGGGAGGGTACTCGGGAGGGTACACAGGGCAGGTGCTGGATGGGAGGGTACACAGGGCAGGTTCTGGGTACTCGTACTCAGGGCAGGTGCTGGATGGGAGGGTACACAGGGCAGGTGCTGGATGGGAGGGTACACAGGGCAGGTGCTGGATGGGAGAGTACTCAGGGGGAGGGTACACAGGGCAGGTGCTGGATGGGAGGGTACACAGGGAGAGGGTACACAGGGCAGCTGCTGGATGGGTGGGTACACAGGAAGGGTGCTGGATGGGAGGGTACACAGGGCAGATGCTGGTTGGGAGGGTACTCGGGGAAGGATACACAGGTCAGGTGCTGGATGGGAGGGTACACAGGGCAGGTGCTGGATGGGAAGGTACTCAGGGGGGGGGGGGATGAAGGGTAAACGGCAGGTGCTGGATGGGAGGGTACAAGGGTATTCAGGGGAGGGTACACAGGGCAGGTGCTGGATAATAGGTTACACAGGGCAGTAGCTGGGTGGGAGGGTACTCGGGGAGGGTACACAGTGCAGGTGCTGGATAAGAGGTTACACAAGGCAGGTGCTGGGTGGGAGGGTACTCAGGGGGAGGGTACACAGTGCAGGTGCTGGATGGGAGGGTACACAGGGCAGGTGCTGGATAAGGGGGTTACACAGGGCAGGTGCTGGGTGGGAGGGTACTCGGGGAGGGTACACAGTGCAGGTGCTGGATGGGAGGGTACACAGGGCAGGTGCTGGATAAGAGGTTACACAGGGCAGGTGCTGGGTGGGAGGGTACTTAGAGGGAGGGTACACAGTGCAGGTGCAGGATGGGAGGGTACACAGGGCAGGTGCTGGATAAGAGGTTACACAGGGCAGGTGCTGGGTGGGAGGATACTCGGGGAGGGTACACAGTGCAGGTGCTGGATGGGAGGGTACACAGGGGAGGTGCTGGATAAGACGTTACACAGGGCAGGTGCTGGGTGGGAGGGTACTCAGGGGGAGGGTACACAGTGCAGGTGCTGGATGGGAGGGTACACAGGGCAGGTGCTGGATAAGAGGGTTACACAGGGCAGGTGCTGGGTGGGAGGTTACTCGGGGAGGTTACACAGGGCAGGTGCTGGGTGGGAGGGTACCCAGGGGGAGGGTACACAGTGCAGGTGCTGGATGGGAGGGTACACAGGGCAGGTGCTGGATAAGAGGTTACACAGGGCAGGTGCTGGGAGGGTATTAAGGGGGAGGATACACAGTGCAGGTGCTGGATGGGAGGGTACACAGGGCAGGTTCTGGGTACTCGTACTCAGGGCAGGTGCTGGATGGGAGGGTACACAGGGCAGGTGCTGGATGGGAGGGTACACAGGGCAGGTGCTGGATGGGAGAGTACTCAGGGGGAGGGTACACAGGGCAGGTGCTGGATGGGAGGGTACACAGGGAGAGGGTACACAGGGCAGCTGCTGGATGGGTGGGTACACAGGAAGGGTGCTGGATGGGAGGGTACACAGGGCAGATGCTGGTTGGGAGGGTACTCGGGGAAGGATACACAGGTCAGGTGCTGGATGGGAGGGTACACAGGGCAGGTGCTGGATGGGAAGGTACTCAGGGGGGGGGGGGATGAAGGGTAAACGGCAGGTGCTGGATGGGAGGGTACAAGGGTATTCAGGGGAGGGTACACAGGGCAGGTGCTGGATAATAGGTTACACAGGGCAGTAGCTGGGTGGGAGGGTACTCGGGGAGGGTACACAGTGCAGGTGCTGGATAAGAGGTTACACAAGGCAGGTGCTGGGTGGGAGGGTACTCAGGGGGAGGGTACACAGTGCAGGTGCTGGATGGGAGGGTACACAGGGCAGGTGCTGGATAAGGGGGTTACACAGGGCAGGTGCTGGGTGGGAGGGTACTCGGGGAGGGTACACAGTGCAGGTGCTGGATGGGAGGGTACACAGGGCAGGTGCTGGATAAGAGGTTACACAGGGCAGGTGCTGGGTGGGAGGGTACTTAGAGGGAGGGTACACAGTGCAGGTGCAGGATGGGAGGGTACACAGGGCAGGTGCTGGATAAGAGGTTACACAGGGCAGGTGCTGGGTGGGAGGATACTCGGGGAGGGTACACAGTGCAGGTGCTGGATGGGAGGGTACACAGGGGAGGTGCTGGATAAGACGTTACACAGGGCAGGTGCTGGGTGGGAGGGTACTCAGGGGGAGGGTACACAGTGCAGGTGCTGGATGGGAGGGTACACAGGGCAGGTGCTGGATAAGAGGGTTACACAGGGCAGGTGCTGGGTGGGAGGTTACTCGGGGAGGTTACACAGGGCAGGTGCTGGGTGGGAGGGTACCCAGGGGGAGGGTACACAGTGCAGGTGCTGGATGGGAGGGTACACAGGGCAGGTGCTGGATAAGAGGTTACACAGGGCAGGTGCTGGGAGGGTATTAAGGGGGAGGATACACAGTGCAGGTGCTGGATGGGAGGGTACACAGGGCAGGTGCTGGATAGGAGAGTACTCAGGGGGGGGGGGGGCACACAGGGCAGCTGCTGGATGGGTGGGTACACAGGGCAGGTGCTGGATCGGAGGGTACTCAGTGGGAGGGTACACAGGGCAGCTGCTGGATAGGAGGGTAAACAAGGCAAGTGATGGGTGGGAGGGTACTCAGGGGGTAGGTGGGGGTACACAGGGCAGGAGTTGGATGGGAGGGTACTCGGGGGGGAGGGTACACAGAGTAGGTGCTGGATGGGAGGGAACTTGGGGGGGGGTGGTACACAGGGCAGGTGCTGGAAGGGAGGGTACTGGGGAGGGTACACAGGGCGGGTGCTGGATTGGAGGGTACTCGGGGGGGGTACACAGGGCAGGTGCTTGGTGGAAGGGTACAGCCAATAAATGGTATCATCCTGATTCAGAACTTCCTACTGTTTGATAGCTAGCACGGTACAACACTCTACTGCTTCCTTCCCTTATACACATAGACACGTGTTTTGGTGATAACTGTCTCTGCTAATGGACAGGTTTCTGATTGGGACACGATTGAGAGCATTTCCTGTTGTATACATTCAGTTTATTGTATTTGTGTTTTTGCAGAATATAAATGCGGCCCGGTCCTGCTTTCTGCCAGAGAAGGAGAAGAAGGCGCTGCTGTCTCAGCTGTATAAAGCCTACGACATGGAGCTGAGTACTGGACTGTGAGGAGAACAGCAGCACAACAGCCTAGACCAAGCCAGATTAGCCCACCAGGGGCGTCTGTGACGAGGACATGTGTGTAAGCTTATCTGTAAAACACCTCAGATCCATGGCAGCTGCTTCTCACCTATGGCTGGAGGTGATTGTACTGAGGGAACTTTAGGGTATCCCCCATCTTCTGTCACACTCCAGATACCTCTGTCAGTTTCTATCTCCAGTATTACACTCAATGTTTACAGCGGCCTCTGCCCCTCCCTGCAGACAGGCTCTGAGTACCTGCCCCTTCCTGCTCATAGTACCCGCCCCTTCCTGAAGACAGGCTCTGAGTGCCCGCCTCTTCCTGCTCAGAGTACCTGCCTCTTCCTGAAGATAGGCTCCGAGTAACTGCCCCTTCATGGTCAGAGTACCCGCCTCTTCCTGAAGACAGGCTCCAAGTACCTGCCCCTACCTGCTCAGAGAACCCGCCTCTTCCTGAAGACAGGCTCCAAGTACCCGCCTCCTCCTGCTCAGAGTACCCGTCCCTTCCTGAAAACAGGCTCCGAGTACCCGCCCCTTCCTGCAGACAGGCTTAGTGGACCCGCCCCTCCCTGCAGACAAGCTCAGAGTGCCCACCCCTTCTCAAAGCAGGCTCCGAGTACCCGCCCCTTTCTACAGACAGGCTCTGAGTACCCACCTCATCCTGCTCAGAGTACCCCCCCCCCCCCTTTCCTGCTCAGCATACCCGCTCTTTCCTGAAGACAGGCTCCAAGTACCCGCAACTTCCTGCTCAGCATACTCGCCCCTTCCTGAAGACAGGCTCCGAGTACCCGCCGCTTTCTGCAGACAGGTTCAGTGTACCTGCCATTTCTGCTGACAGGCTCAGCATACACACCCCTTCCTGCAGACAGGCTCTGTGTACCCGCCCCTCCTGCAGACAGGCTCAGCATACCCACTGCTTTCTGAAGATAGGCTCAGCGTACCCACCCCTCCCTGCAGACAGGATCAGAGTACTGGCATCTTCCTGCTCAGAGTACCCACCCCTTCCTGCAGACAGGCTCAGTGTACCTGCCCCTTCCTGCTCATTGTACCCACCCCTCCTGCAGACAGGCTCAGCATACCCACCCCTTTCTGCAGACAGGCTCAGCATTCCCCCCACCTTTCTTCAGACAGGCTCAGCGTACCCACCCCTTCCTGCAAACAGGCTAAGTGTACCTGCCCCTCCTGCAGACATGCTCAGCATACCCACCCCTTCCTGCAAACAGGCCAAGTTTAGCCGCCCCTCCTGCAGACAGGCTCAATGTATCCGCCCCCTCCTGCAGACCGGCGTAGTGTACCCGCCCTTTCCTGCAGACTGGCTTAGTGTACCCGCCCATTCTTGCACATAGGCTGAGTGTACCCACCCCTCCTGTAGACAGGCTTAGCGTACCCGCCCCTTCCTGCAGACAGGCTCAGTGTACCTGACCCTTACTGCAGACACTCATTGTACCTGTCCCTTCCTGCAGACATGCTCAGTGTACCTGACCCTTACTGCAGACACTCATTGTACCCGCCCCTTCCTGCAGAGATTTCTTGCATCTTGGAAACCGACCACTAAATTTCATCCACTTCTGCATCTGATTGGTCTGTTTCCAAGATGCATAAATTTGCATCAGCTTTGAAGGAGAGATGGTTAATGAGTCGATCATTTTAAGTTGATGCAAATTTCATGTAAATTTATGCATCTTAGACCAATCAGAATAATCAGCACTGACTGGTCCAATTCTAAAGGTGCGTACACACATCCAATCTTCATTGGACGACAATTTTACCACCTCCATGTAGTATGAGAGCTTATCTGCACAATCTGCTTATAGTATTAAAAATCTGTCATACCCGGAAGTGGTAAAATTGGCCAAACTAGATTGGATGTGTGTACCATGCTTAAGATAAGCATATGATTGGCTGTTACTGACTGACCTCAGGCTGCCGCACTGTTATACAATCCACATTACTTCCTGTGACGAGATCCTCACGTGACCCATGTAGGCAGCATACACCATACAATCCGATTGTACAATCTTACCATCAGGTGCCTCCCTCTACAATCTATGCAAATAATCCCTGTTCTGCTTATCCTCATATTAAACACACTGTTTGTAAAATCGGATTGTATAGTGTATTGTGCTGACAACACACCAAGAAGGGAGGAGGCATGTGAATAATGGGGGACACAGACCCCAACAAAACACCTGACCTGATTATAGGAGGAAGCAGTATAACCTGACCCTCCTCTGAGCCCAGACCTGGATGCTATGCTAGCCAATGAAGGGCACACTGATCAGTGGCTTTGGTTTGCTAGCTCCACCTCCATGTCCTGTGTTATAAAGCAGTATAACCTGACCCTCCTCTGAGCTCAGACCTGGATGCTATGCTAGCCAATGAAGGGACACTGATCAGTAGCCTTGGTTTGCTAGCTCCTCCTCCACTTCCTGTGTTAGGAGCCATTTCCTCTCTCCTGTAGAATGTGTTACATGGAAGCTTCAAGTCACAATTGTTTGTAACTACAGATTATAATTCCACATTGCATGCAAATTGTATGCAGCACAGAACTGGGACAAGCCACTACACACACTTCCTACAATTGTGGCCAACACAATTCCAATCTGCATACAATTTGCATGCATCTCATTGACCATCGCTAGTGATGGTCACACACCTTGCAACCTCATCAGCCGATTGTGGAGTAATGTGAGCCATTCCCATTGGTTGTGGCAGATTGCTGTGTCTGTGGCCAGTAATGTCATGCTGGGTCTTGTAGTTCCCCAATAATTGCTCTATATATCCTGTACCATATACTCATCACTTTATACCTCATGTACTCCGAATAAATAGCATTTCTTGTCAGCTGGTGTCTGTGGTCATTCCGTGCGATCATCTATTCCGGATTCTATCCTTCAGGTCGCTTTCTCTGCTTAGTCTGCCTCTGGATACAGTACAATCTCCTCATAGTAAACAAAGTGGACCTGAACTCTTGCACAGGACAGAAGGAAAATAGAGAAAAATGCACCCTGTATGTATTTAGTGAGTTTAACCTGTCTAATTCCCCCTCATTTGTGACTATTAACAAGTTGTAATTTGATCCCTCAGCTGCGTCAGCCAGGAACTCTCTGCCAGGGCAGAGCAGCTGATTTGTAAATACAGGATGGTAACCGTTTGTCTGTGTCCGTGACAGCAGGGAGTAGGCATACTGCAGATTTATTGCAGGATTTGTATCACCTGTAACAAATAAATGTTTTTTTTTTCTTTTAAGGTAATTATGATGTTTTTAGAGCAGAGAGGAAGTTCTGAGTTCAGGTCCACTTTAAAGCATCTCGGCCTCAGCGCAAAGGGAACCTGAAATGAGAGAGATATGGAGGCTGCCCATTTGTTTTCTTTTACACAATCTTGGATCTGTTGGTTGAGCTGTCACAGGGGGAGGAGCCTCGTGTGTGACTGCTCTGCCGTTCTGTGGGTCCAGTAACGTGGCAACATGTGGCTTCTGTGGATTGTATGTGAGAAATCTGCTGTCCGTACTCACATCCAAAGCAGGACTGTATATTGCAGCAACACAACAGGCCCACGGGACTGCACAGATTTGGCATGCAAATGTATGCAACTTGAAAACGGACCAATCAAATTACACCTCAGCAGAATGCAATCTGTGCACTTTCAAGCTGCATACGTTTGCATGTCAGATCTGCATAATCTTGTATGAAGCGATGTCATCTCATGGACCATCCTGTGCTTATGGGAATCTGCAAGTTCAACAGGAAACAGAGCTGTGTGCAAATCCAAGCCACCGGCTGTCACTCAGTAATGTCATGTTGCCAGCTGTCATCTGCATAAGTAGAAGTTTGTGGCTTTGCTTTGCACACCAGGCAGTATGTGTTATTTATCTGCATGCATGGCAGTTTGTGGCTAAGATTTACATATGTGGCAGTTGGTGGCTTTGATTTAGATACATGGCAGTTTATGGCTTTGATTTGCATACATGACAATTTGTGGCTTTGACTTGTTTATGTGACAGTTTGTAACTGTGATATGCAAATCACAGCCACAAACTTCCACATCTGCTAATCAAAGCAACAAACTGCCACATATGCAAATAACAGCCACAAACGGCTGTGTCTGCAAATCACAGCCACAAACTTCCGTGTCTTCAAATCACAGCCACAAACCACCATATATGCAAATCAAATCCACAAAATGCTACATATGCAAATCACAACCACAAATTTCCACGTCTGCAAATGTGATATTTTGTGGCTTTAATTTGCATATATGGCAGTATGTGGCTGATTTGCATGCATGGCAGTTTCTGGCTGTGGTTTGCATTTGTGGCGGTTTCTGGCTGTGATTTGCATATGTGGCAGTTTGTGGATTTGATTTGCATACATGGCTGTGGTTTGCATTTGTGATCGTGATATGTAAATCACAACCACAAACTGCTACGTATGCAAATCACGGCAACAAACTGCAACATATGCAAATGTGTAAGTTTGTGGCTGTGATTTGTATGTGTCAGTTTGCTACATATACAAATCACAGCCACAAACTGCTACATATACAAATCACAGCCACAGTTTGTGGCTGTGATTTGTATATGTAGCAGTTTGTGGCTGTGATTTGCATACGTAGCAGTTTGTGGCTGTGATTTGCATATGTGGCAGTTTGTGGCTTTGATTTGTATACATGGCAGTTTGTGGCTGTGGTTTGCTTTTGTGGCAGTTTGTGGCTGTGGTTTGCATATGTGGCGTTCTGTCTGGTCAGCCCGAAGTCAGGGCATGCTGGCATATGTAGTCCCCTGGCCCCAGTAGACACACTTTGTACTATATATTCTATATGTTTCATGGTGTTTATTCATCCACACAAATAATAGTTTGACAAATTTAGTGAACTTTTCAAAATGAAAGAAGCTGTAAAAAAACAGAGCCCCCCATTCATCAGATATGCCCTCCACTCCTCACAGATGCCCCCCATTCCTCAGAGATGCCTCCATTCCTCAGAGATGCCCCCCATTCCTCACAGTTGCCCCCCATTCCTCAGAGATGAGTCCATTCCTCAGAGATGCCCCCTTCCTTACAAAGCCCCCATTCCTCAGAGATGCCCCCCATTCCTCACAGATGCCCATTATATGCAGAGTCACGGGTAGGGTTCCCTCCTACAGCACTTACACTGGACTTCAGCTTAAAAAACGATTGTAGTGTTGGCAGTATAGTACGCGGCCACGCCCAGCATTGGTCAGAAGCATAGTATGTGGCCACACCTGAAGTCAGCTGGTGGTATAGTGCGCAGCCACACCCAGCATTGGCCAGAAGCATAGTACGTGGCCACGCCTAATGTCAGATGGTAGTATAGCTCGCAGCCACGTCCAGCATTGGTCAGAAGCATAGTATGTGGCCACACCTGACGTCAGCTGGTAGTATAGCACGCAGCCACGTCCAGCATTGGTCAGAAGCATAGTACGTGGCCACGCCTAATGTCAGTTGGTAGTATAGTGTGCAGCCACACCTGGCATTGGTTGGAAGTATAGTATGTGGCCACGCCTGGCATGAGCTGGTGTGCAGCCGCGCCTGGCATCAGTCAGTGGTATAGTACAAGGCTGCGCCTGTCATCAATCAGTGGTACATTAAGTGGCCACACCTGGCATCAGTCAGTGGTATGCTATGAAGCCACGCCTGGCATCAGTCAGTGGTATAGTATGAGGCCACTCCTGGCATCAGTCAGTGGTATAGTATGAGGCCACTCCTGGCATCAGTCAGTGGTATAGTAAGTGGCCACGCCTGGCATCAGTAAGTGGTATAGTACATGGCTGTGTCTGACATTAATGGTCTAGGTTTGGTCTGCTCTAGCTCCACAAGGCAGTGTTCAAAGATCCACCAAACCATCACCCCAGGGCAGTCCACCATTGTTCTGTGGCAGTGCGTCGCCAATTCTTCTGAATGTGAAAAGCACTTTCTGAAGTTGTGCAATAAATAATGATTTATCTGTACAAAATAGAAAGAGGAGGGCGGGGCAGTACCATGATATAAATAGAGTCCGTTACATATTGCATATACGTTTCTTCTATAAAGGAAAAGCTGCTAAGGCAAGTTTGGGTCAGGTGAAGACTGAAGAGATGTAGTGAGCATGTCTGTCCACCAGGTGTCACTCATGGAACGCATGGCTCCTAGCTGCTCTCTGAGCGGGAGAATCCTTCCCTTGTGCTCTCCAGGTAAAGAGTATAAAGTCAGGCAGTGCGAAGGTCAATCATGAAGGCGAACTGCCATCTTGTGCTTCAGGGCTCTGCTCCTGCCCACTGCTGGAAGACGTGGCCTCCGACTGTCCTTCTGCAACACAACACAACACATTACTGCTGCCTTATCCCATCTTCTTAAAGGACAACTGTAGGGAGGCTGCCATGTTTTTTTTTTCCTTTTGTGCAATACCAGTTGCCTGGCTGTTCTGCTGATCCTCTGTCTCTAATACTTTTAGCCATAGACCCTGAACAGGCATGCAGCATATCAGGTGTTTCCGACATTAACGTAGGAACTTACAAGATTATCTGCATGCTTGTTTCTGGTGTTATTCAGATGCTATTGCATCCAAAGACATTAGCAGGGCTGCCAGGAAACTGGTATTGCTTAAGGAGGAATAAATATGGCAGCCTCCTTATACCTCTCCCTACAGTTGTCCTTTAAATTGAATATATCCTCCTCCCACATACATCATTCCTACTTCATTCATTCCTCCTGGAACACAACGCGTTACTGCTGCCTTATCCCATCTTCTTACAGGTAATATATCCTCCTCCCACATACATCATTCCTACTTCATTCATTCCTTCATTTCCTGCCTGCCTGAGTCTGTAGTGCTAAGTCTGTGAGTTCTCTACGCTCCCCCGTCCAGAAACCTACCAGCCTGAGGGCCCTGCCCTCTCGCTCCTGATGGCTCCTACCCATCGCTCCCGAAACACCACCCAGCCTGGCAGCCCTGCCCCCTTGCTTCAGAACTCTCAACACCCCCCAGCCTGATAGCCCTGCCCCCTTGCTCCAGACAGCCCCACCCCTTTACTCCCAACATGACCCAGCTTTGAAGCCCTGCCCCCTCCCTACACAGCTTGATGGCCCTGGCCCCTTGTTCCTGATACAACCCAGCCTGGAAGGCAGCCAAAGAATCATTGCACATCAATTTGCGTCACACACGGGGACATTTTCTATGCAATTCGAACATAAAAATTGTGTCAAAAGATCGAATCTGAAGGAAAAATTGTACCGTTAATGGGCACCTTTACGGGGAGCTACAGATGACTCACCGGCTCCTTGGATGGACAAGTCGCCCATGTCCTCGGACACGTCTCGCACCCCTGTAGAGCTACATTCCCCTTTGATGTCAGGCACGGCGTTCCGCCGGCCTGTTCTATCACCCGATATGAACTCGTTGTACGCCGGCTCCACATCCATAACGTCTCTTTCATATCACATGTGTTAGATCTACAAGGAGAGAGGAGACCATATACATCAGATGCTTCCTGATAGGAGGAGAGAAATGTGGCAGAATCTCACAGCTAGTTTGCTTTCCCTGTTCAGATGAAAATCAAAATAATGAAAAAATTCTTTTAAACTTCAAGGACGTCCAAGGTGAAAATAAACTGATCAGAAAAATGACTGTATCAATCCTCCTTCTCCTAAAAATTACTCACAGTTTTATTTTATATTTAAATCTAGTTTTTAAGATTTTACTGTTTCATTGTCTCTTTTCAATGACACTTTCATTGAAGTATGCTATAGCTAAAATCTATGAATTATTGACGCTTTTTATCTCTGTCCTGCTCCGGGAAGCCATTTACTGACAGGAAAGTGTTTTATGACTGCAATTACTTATCATTGAGGGTTATGCTATAGTCTGACCCTGTCCCGACCCGAACAGAAACTGTCACTTGCATACCTGATGTGTAACTCTTTCAGGCAGAGAAAGAAAAACCGCAATACAGCATAGTTATTTGTGTGTTTGACACTGTACATACACATGTCTTATCATCATGTCACCTCAGTTGTCCTTTAAATTTTTAATATTCAAACCATACAGTACTCTCCTCTTGTGTTGAAGCGTCACTTCAGACACAATGTCAGCTGCCAAGGTGTGGTAGCGATCCGAGCGGATGGGGCTGGAGGAAGCCCCAGGTATGTATAAAACTTTTTATTTCCTTCAGCCCTGGTACACTTTCAATCTGTCTGGAAGCACTGCTTATGTTTCCTGCTGTACATAGATTTAAAGTGTACCAGAGCTGAAGGAAATAAAAAGTTTTATACATACCTGAGGCTTCCTCCAGCCCCACCCGCTTGTCTCGCTCCCATGCCGCTGTCCTCAGCTCCAGTACTGGGTCCCGTCACTTCTGTCAGTCTCGGCCAGCCCACGCACGAGAAGTGCGCCCTCTACGTATTTCTCCAGCGCCTGCTGGAGAGGTATGCAAAGAGCGCACTTCTCTTATGTCAGACTGGCTGCGACTGACAGAAGTGACGGGACCAGATACTGGAGCTGCTGATAGTTTTGAATGAAAGTTGCGTCATTTTGTCCATATTTTTGGAGCTCTGCACAAATTTTTAGATTAGGATTTAGTACATTATTTGCATCTGCTTTGCATTCATGGCATGTATTTAGCCTCTGTGTGGCTCTGCATGCCGCTGTTGGCTTTCATTTCAGTTTGCAGTCTGGAACACTGTCACTTGTTTGATATCTGTTTGAAGAAATGTGTATACCATTTATGATTAGCAGCACTAACCTAGACTAGTGATAGGGCTTCCCCCGAGGGCCTGTCAATGCAGTGGGGAAGTCTAATATTAATAATATAATATGGCCGCCTCCATAGCCCTGTCACTCCAGTTGTCCCTGCTCATATGTGTGGTAGAGGAATCAGCAGACTCTAATGTTACAGTGAATAAACATGCACATTCATAGCCGGATTGTTAAGGCTTACATGTAAACCTATGTCATTGTGCAATGTGAGGACCTATATCAGGAGCACATGCTCAGGTACTTCACACCCTGTACACTGTTGGGCCTGGTGCACACCAGGAGTTTTTCTGAGCGTTTTGAGTTTTTGAAACCTTCTGCTAATGTTATGTGTCTATGCACACTGGAGCAATGAGGTTTTGTAAAAAAAAACAAAAAACCATAGCATTACATTGGGAAGAGCTTTTGAAACCTCTAGCGTTTGGGGAGCTTTTCTGGTGTGTCTCAGCTGGCCAGGTGCATGAAGGCTTCTCTGTAGTCTTGTAGACCTGGATTGATCATGGAGTTTATCTTCTGTGTTGGTGGACAGCTGATCATCATGACCTATCAGGTACTAATTTTTCTGCTTTGGATGCATGAAACATATCTCCCCATAATCCTCCTGCCTTGGTCAGTATGTCATTGCCCACCTCCTCCACATCTCAGTATAGAGCAGTCCTTTGGTCCAGGGGATAACTGCTCTGACTTTCCCGCTGGAGACCCTGGATCAAATCCCCTTGTATCACCTTATCACTTACTTCCTGGCTGTGGAAAAGCCCCTACAGCTAGGACGTTCTCACCCGAACAAAAAGCAAGACCTTTTGGTTTATGGCTGCCATGACACCAGACAGCCTCCATATTATATAGTCCTAGATATCCCCATAACAGAGATGGTGCAACTATTGTGAGCAGCCAGCACTGAGACTAGAACCAGGAACTCCAACACCACTGCTGGACTATTCACCTGGCTGCTAAGCCCCTGAGCCAACTCCAAGCTCAATGCTAAACTGCTCCGTTCCTCGATGTTGTCAGCAGTCTGTATGCCACATAGAAAACATTACAGTCTGCTGGGGATTCGAACCAGCAGATCCAAAAGAGAAACATATCATACCTGGTCACCAACCCACTGAGCCAACTCCAAGCTCAATGCTGATCTGCTACTGCACTACACATAGATCATCATGGCCTGCAGGGAAATCTCAGAAGAGCTACATTGAGGAACATAGCAGTTCCATATCAAGCTTGGAGTTGGCTCAGGGGCTTAGCAGCATGATCAGGAATTATTTCTCTTTTTGATCTGCTGGTTTGAATCCCCTGCGGGCTGTAATGTTTTCTATGTAGTATACAGACTGATGACAACCTTGAGGAACGAAGCAGTTTAGCATTGAGCTTGGAGTTGGCTCAGGGCTTAGCAGCGTGATCAGGAATGATTTCTATTTTTGATCTGCTAGTTCGAATCCCCAGCAGGCTGTAATGTTTTCTATGTAGTATACACTCTGATAACAACCATGAGGAATGGAGCAATTCAGCATTGAGCTTGGAGTTGGCTCAGGGGCTTAGCAGCCAGGTGAATAGTCCAGCAGTGGTGTTGGAGTTCCTGGTTCTAGTCTCAGTGCTGGCTGCTCACAATAGTTGCACCATCTCTGTTATGGGGATATCTAGGACTATATATACGGAGGCTGTCTGGTGTCATGGCAGCCATAAACCAAAAGGTATTGCTTTTTGTTCGGGTGAGAATTTCCCAGCTGTAGGGGCTTTTCCACAGCCAGGAAGTAAGTGATAAGGTGATACAAGGGGATTTGATCCAGGGTCTCCAGCGGGAAAGTCAGAGCAGTTATCCCCTGGACCAAAGGACTGCTCTATACTGAGATGTGGAGGAGGTGGATAATGACCAAGGCAGGAGGAGTATGGGAAGATACGATTCATGCACCCAAACCAGTAAAATGAGCTCCGATAGGTCATGATGATCAGCTGTCCACCAAACACAGGAGATAAACTCCAGCCAATGCTGGTACTCAAATCCAGGTCTACAAGACTACAGAAAAGCCTTCAAGCACCTGACCAGCTGAGCCACACCAACAGTGTACAGGGTGTGAAGTACCCGAGCATGTGCTCCTGATATAGGTCCTCACATTGCACAATGACATAGGTTTACATGAAAGCCCTAACAATCTGGCTATGAATGCACATGTTTATTCACTGTAACATTAGTGCCTGCTGATTTCGCTACCACACATATGAGCATTAACCTCCTTGCCGGTCTAATTAACGCCGGCAAGGAGGCAGCACAGTTTTTATTTTTTAAATCATATAGCGAGCCCAGGGCTCGCTACATGATAGCCGCTGAGCGGCGGCATCCCCCCACCCACTCCGGTCGCCTTCGGCGATCAGAGTAAGCAGGAAATCCCGTTCAGAATGGGATTTCCAGCAGGGCTTCCCCGGCCGCCACGGCGACGGGGCGGGATGACGTCACCGACGTCATGCACGTCGGGACGTCACAGGGAATCCCGATCCGCCCCTCAGCGCTGCCTGGCACTGATTGGCCAGGCTGCACAGGGGTCTGGGGCAGGGGGGGCGGCTCGGCGGGTAGCGGCAAATCGGCAGGTAGCGGCGGCGATCGCGTACTACACGCAGCTAGCAAAGTGCTAGCTGCTTGTAGGAAAAAAAAATTATGCAAATCGGCCCAGCGGGGCCTGAGAAATCCTCCTGCGCAGGTTACCCCGAGCTGAGCTCGGGATAACCGGCAAGGAGGTTAAAGGACAACTGGAGTGACAGGGCTATGGAGGCTGCCATATTTATTTCCCTTTAAACAATATAGTTGCCTGGCTGTCCTGCTGATCCATTTGTTTCTGGTGGTAATCTGGACACTACTGCAGCCAAATGGATCAGCAGGGCTGCCAGGCACCTGGTATTGTTTAACAGGAAATAAATATGGCAGCCTCTGTCATGATATAGCAGCTAGTTATGATGTTGGGATAATACAGAAGCATACTTTCACATTGTCTGCTGTGTATTATGTCAGATCTGTATGGCAGCTGGCTTCAGGGTATAATAGGTCACCTGGCTGATAGAAGCTGCTAATGCGAGTTTCTGTATGTCAATGTAAATTACATTTCCAGTCAGTGTCCAGCAAGGAGGCTACCATTGTCTGCATTGAATAGACCAGTTACATTGAATAGGCAAAGAAACCTGGACATTTAATTAGGAAATGTCTACCTAGCCTCTAACAAGGAAATGCTTAATTAGACAATTACCCGACCACTTTGAAGCCTATACAGGTGATCGGCTACCCGTTGGTCTGAATATTGGTCTGGAAGTGTTTGAATTGCTTTGAAGTCTGTATGTGTAAACAGGATACTTGTTGTTCTCAAAATACAATTGGACTAATTGAGTCTGCAAAGTTCAAAGTGGGACAGGAAAGCCTTGGAATTTGCATGTGACAGCTAGCCCAGATGTGACAGGGGGCTCGGCCGATGGTGATGTCACACTTTGGGGAAATTGCATTAGTTGTGGGACTGAACATCAATTGCCCCGGGCAACAAATCGGCCTATAAGAGCCAGCATAAGACCTTCACAAATCCTCTTCTCTTGGAGGTAGCGCATAGCTAGATATGATCCTGAGCGAATCAGAAATTCGTGTCTTCCCACGACCAAGTTAGACCTCGTACTGGTAACGTTTATTCCCGTTTTTATTTTTATGCAAACTGTCTTGTGTATCTTTATACTTTTTACTTTGTTTTTGTAAATCCTTTTGTATATATTCTTGTCTGCACTGTTCCACTTTTTGGAATATTAAATATTTATTTAATAAGCCTGACTTCTGATGTACTTATGGCTCATAGCCTAGAAAGAGACTGCAGTGTAATTTGCGTTACAAGTTCAGTGCCTGATTGTGCCTTGCTACTGTACGATTGTATTGTGTGTGTGGCGTTCCCGTATTTGGCCTAAGCGCAAAACTGACCCAAATACGAAAACGCTGGAGTGCAGACCACTCGACAGCAGAGTGGGAATTGTTGAAGTGTCTAGCAGCAGCTAGTGGTGGCAGTGAGAAGTGCTTTGAGGGGTGACAGCCTTGTGTTAGCTTGAATAAGGCTGCTTCCCCTCTCGATCTGGTCAAACCCGCAGTAGGGAACCGTATCTGCAGGCGTGCCGCGGGGCCGGTTCCTGACAGCCTCCATATCACTCTCACTTCAGGTTCATTTTAAAGTACAACTGAAGCAAGAGGGATATGGAGGCTGCCATATTTTTCTTATTTTTTTTTAAGCAATACTAGTTGCCTGGCTGTCCTGCTGATCCTCCGCCTCTAATGCTTTTAGCCATAGCCCCTGAACAAGCATGCAAATCAGGTGACTGAAATGTGACTAGATTAACTGCATGCTTGTTCCAGGTGTGTGATTCAGACACTACTGCAGCCAAGCATGCAGCTTATCTCTTCAGACCTGACAATGTCAGAAACACCTGATCTGCTGCATACTTGTTCAGGGTCTATGGCTAAATGTATTCGAGGCAGAAGATCAGCAGGACAGTCAGGCAACTGGTATTGCTGAAAAGGAAATAAATATGGCGGCCACCATAAAACTTTCACCTCGGGTTCACTTTAAGTAGAATTTTCCAACAAAGTTCACTGCTGGTTTCACCTGTCCTTGAAAAGGAAACGTAGCTTTAAGTTTCACAGTAATCCTCAGCGCTATATCGAATGATCATTTCTCCGATGGTGGTAACTGCAGTCAGCCCGTGCTCAGACAACCAACACTCATACAGGTGACCCCAACCAGATAAAGGAACCAATCATCCGTTAGCTACTTCCAAATAGAATTGCATTTATTTAAACAGCATAAAATTGCATGAAATGTGTACACTAGCTACTCAATACTCTCCTGCACTGTATACTAGACCCTTGCTTGACACATTTTGGCAGGGCAGCATCTTACTGCGTTCCAGCGTACGGCTCACGGATTCGCACTGATATCATCCAGACTGTATTGTGCAGGCGCAAAACTACTGTACAGAACTACCTCGCAGTACAGTCCGGATGACGTCAGCGCAACTCCGTGAGCCGCATCATGGAGCGATGCAGGAATTTTGTACCGGAGTTGACCCCAAGCCGGCGGTGGGGAGCGGAGCCGCGGTGAGGGCACAGGTCGGCTGCAAGAGGCTGGAGGAAGCCCGAGGTAAGTAGATTTTTTATTTTTATTCATCTCAGATCTTCTCCTGGGGCAGAGGAAGGACACACCACAGTGGTCATGCTGCTGTGATTTCCTGTGGTCCTAGGATAATGCCCAGTGTGCAGGGGCCACATACCCTGAACTCCCAAAATGCTGAGGAAGTAGTTGACTGGCTTACATAGCACACCCCATCTTCTTCTGATTCCTCTTGGAACCTTGACGCACCATCCTCCTCTTGCTCTGATTCGGGCACACCAGGACTTACCACTCGCCCGGCCGCCACCACCACCATTGCTAGCACCACAGCTGCTTCACTTGATGTGTCCCATCGGTTTGAGGAAATTAGCGATGCACAAGCATTATTGGCAGAAGATGCAGAAGCTAAGGATGTTACACCACCTGATATGTCTAAAGGTGGCCATACACTCGTTAGATTAGCAGCAGATACTGTAGATCATCAGAAAGATTTCTGATCTATCTGATGTGTTTAGGAACATTTTTTACTAGTCACAGATTTCCAATTGAAAATCGATCTGATGGCATTTTTTTGCCATCAGATTTCCATTAGGTCCAATGCAAAATGATAAGCAATCTCAACAGATCGACCTAGAATTTCCAGCATTCTCAACAGATCGACCTAGATTTTCCAGCATGTCAGATCGATCAGCCGGTCAATCGATTTGCGATCGATCGACCGCTAATCGGCTCAGTGTATGGGACTCATAAGTCAGGCGTCATTACACACATGGGCGTAATGTGTGATGATGATGTACCCGCTGCTGCGGCCTATTGTGAGTTGTCAGAAACAAGTGAAGCAGCTGATAATTACGATGTGTCCATGGATATGATGTGGTTGCCCACAAGAAGAGATGAACAGGGGGAAAGTTCGGGTAGACAGAGAGGAGGAGGAGACGAGTTGTTGTAAGCAGGGGGAGATTATCGCAAGCAGCTAGTGGCACTGCCACACAGCATGTATCGGCACTTGGGATCAGCCAGCCAACATGCCTACCAACCTCTGCTGTTACCACCACCAGAATACAATCTTCCCTAAGCTCACCAGTGTGGCAAATTTTTGCGTGTCCACCTCTGACAACAGCAAAGCCATAAGATTCTGAGTCATGGGAAGGCAAATTTCAACCTAGGTACAACTGTTTTGCGAAGGCAACCGAGCTCCAAACACCAACGACAATGGGATCAACACATGAACATAAGCAGCACACAAAGTCAAAGCCACCCTCCTCCTGGTCCAGCTTCTTCAGCCGTGTCACCCTCTGCTGTCCTTGTCCCTTCTCATTCACCATCCACTCCGCCTGTCACCTTAAAGGAGTCATCAGGGGGTTTTAAGAACAATAAGCGCTACTTACCCGTGGCTTCTTCTGTCAATCGCCGCGACGTGGACGGAGCGTACTGCGCCTGCGCAGTACGCTCCGGTCCATGTGGTGGTGATTGACAGCGCCACTCGCGCAGGCGCAGTACAGGCCGACCTCCAGGTCCGCCTAATGTCATCGCCAAGGACCTTCACAGGTGAACGGCTCACCGCGGAGCTGCAGCAAGGGATATGCTGGGAGCTTGGGGCTGGACGAAGCCCCGGGTAAGTAGCATTTATTGTTCTTAAAAACCCCTGATGACTCCTTTAAGCAGTTCCTGCTCATTTGCCCACGGTCAGACAAGACAAGACAAATAACATTTATATTGCGCTTTTCTCCTTGCGGACTCAAAGCGCCAGAGCAGAGCAGCAGCCACTAGGGCGAAGGGTGAAGCCCTTGCAGATCGGCAACCTCTGTGGTGAATGGAGGTAATTATAGCTGCTGCCGCCGCTGCTGACACTTGGATGCAGGAGGGGAGAGCCTGAGGTGAGGGGGGGGGGGGGGGACGGACTGCCCCCCTCCCCGCTGATGTGCAAAGCTCTTCCCTCAAGCTGCGACCCCTCCTGCCCCCCCAAAAACGGCCATGAGCGCCTCCCCCCCCCCCCCCCCCCCCCGTGGGGCAGGGGCTGCTTCCCCTATTGTTACGCCAGTGATCAGGACAGGTATATCACCTATACCACTCACTGGGTAAACCTGCTGCCCACTGGCAAGCATAGAATTGCCATGAATTGCAGGCAGGCCTGCTGCCACCTCCTCTTCTTCTCCTCCATCATCTTTACTATTGCCCTCGGCTCAGTCCTCCTCTGCTGCTGCTGTGCCCTCCTCTACTAAAACTCAGCTCCCCAGAGCCTATTCCACATCCCAGGATCTCTGTCCTAGGGATGACTTGCCTGAAAGCCGAGTCACACCAGACAAGCATTCCTGGCTGTTCTGAACTCACAGGTGGATCAGTGGCTGACCCCGCACCAACTGGAGATCAGAAAAGTGGTGTGTGACAACGGAAGCAATCTGTTGACAGCATTGAATTTGGGAAAGTTAACACGTGCCCTGCATGGCACATGTTCTCAATCTTATTGTACAATGCTTTGTGTCGGATGCTGGGAATACACCATGAGATTTTTTGGCAGATAGATGTTCGAGCAAAAATAAGATCAGACCCGTTGGAAATTATCATTTTTCTAATCCATTTCTCATAGAAGTGGATGGAAACCGATTGGAAAAACGATCAGAAAAATCATTCGGACAGTAAATCTGCTGTAAAATCTCATTGTGTATTCCCAGTATTTCAGGACGTCCGCAGGCAGTCAAGGAAGGTGTGTGGCCATTTCAGACATTCCTACACGACCACTGCACGCCTCGCTGCAATTCCACATTCCTGATGTTTGACCGCCTGCTCCAACAAGAATGAGCCATCAACGAGTATCTGTATGATTTGGGTGCTAGGACAGGCCGTGGGGATCTGGGGATTTTTTTTGCCGCATTACTGGACACTAATGCGTAATGCCTGCAGGCTCATGCATCGTTTTGAGGAGGTGACAAACCTGGTCAGTCGCACCGAAGGCACCATCCGTGACCTGATCCCATACACTTTCTTCCTGGAGCGTGCCTTGTAGTCTCCACCTCCCACAGCCATCTAACGGGGAAGAGATGCCGGTAATCCTCCTCCTCCCACGGCCACCCCGGCAAGGACAGGACGCTCTTCCGATGTGTTGGTGGTGTCAGACATGTGGAGATTTTTTAGTCCAATGCATCGCCACAGCCTTTTCGGGATCCAACATCAGAGACCGCCTCTACCGACAGGTAGCAGACTACCTGGCCTTAACTGCAGATATCAACACTCTGAGGAGCGATGAACCCCTGTATTACTGGGTGCGCAGACTTGACCTGTGGCCAGAGCTGTCACAATTTGCCATTAAACTTCTGGCTTGCCCCGCCTCAAGCGTCCTGTCAGGAATGAGCTTCAACGCAGCAGGAGGCATTGTCACTGAGAAGAGAAGTCGCTTAAAGGGAACCTAAACTGAGAAGGATATGGATTTTTGCTTTTAAAATAATACCAGTTGCCTGAATCTCCGGCTGATCCTGTGTAGCCTCTAATACTTTTAGCCACAGCCCCTCAATGAGCATGCAGATAAGGTGCTCTGACTGAAGGGTGACTGGATTAGCTGCATGCTTGTTTCAGGTGTGTAATTCAGCCACTACTGCAGCCAAAGAGATCAGCAGAACTGACAAACTACTGGTATTGTTTAAATGGAAACATCCATATCCCGCTCAGTTTAGGTTCCCTTTAAGTCACCAAAGTGTTGATATCTGGCCTTTATTAACCCTTTGGGGACCAGCCGCCTAACCCCCCCTTAAGGACCAGGCGTTTTTGCATGGGGGGGGGGGGGGGTCAGGCAGCTGGATCCCTGTTAGGACTTGCTGGGCTGTGTGTCCCCTGTGTGGCCAGGTGTCCCCCCTGTAGCTGGCAGCCTTTACTCACCTCCCAGGCTCCAGTGATGATCCGCAGTAGACCCCTCCTCTCCGGCATCTCCGCTAGTACCGACTCTCAGTTCTGGGTCGCGGCTTGATGACGTCATCAAGCCAGGACCCAGCACCGATGCCAGAGCAAGCGGGGATGCCGGCCAGGGCCGGCAGCGCCGATCGTCATGGGAACATGAGGAAGGTGAGTGGATCTCCTTCTTCCCCAGCCTCCACCGCCGCAGCTGTCACAGTGATCACTATGATCCACCGGTGATCAGAAGCCATACGCGATGACTTCTGATCATTGAGGGGAGATGTCAGCTGTCATATGACAACTTAATCTCCCCTCTCGGGTGCACACGATCGCATCGGGAGCAGAAACAGCGGGTGGCGTAGATAGTACGTCGCATCAGGCTAGAACAGCAAGTGCGGCGTAGGATCTCATATAGGTGGTCCCCAAAAGGTTAAGATGAATGAGGCATGGCTCCCGGAGGGTTACTGCACGCCGGAAGACTTGTGACTCAGTCCCCACACAGCTGTCTTTCCTTTCTGCTGTAGGACTACCCACACAGCTGACCTTCTCTGCCACCACCCACCAACTAGGGTCCAAACCGCAATGTTTTTTAATATACACTACACAGGTGAATCCTGAATTTTTAAGGCTGCTGCTACACAACCTAATTTTTCAGGCATGTGCACATGCCAAATTGTTCTGGCCTCTGGTGCTACAGTGGTGGCAAAAAAAAAGAAAAAAAAAAAAAAAAAAAGCATGTACATGTGTCAATTCCCCTTTGTGATCGTTACCTTGCCTTGCTTATCACAATTAAGTAATGACGTATAGGAGTGTGTCGGCACACCCAAGATGATAATGTCGTTGCTTCATTGTGGACAGACTAAATTCAATCGGCTGGATAAGTTTTAGCAAAACTTTTTTTTTTATGGTCACCTCAGGTGATCAATAAAGCCTATTAGGCCAACACTGGGCCCACACTGCAGAATCAGTGTTTTTCTGGTCACTTTACTGTCATTGAATTACCTCAGCCCGACCATAAGGGCTGGAAAACCGCCATCACAAGCACGGCGACCACTGCATAAAGATCACCGCAGAGAGGACTAACATTTATGTCCTGATAGTGTCAACTATTTGAATACAATACACTGTGCTGGTATGAAATTAATATACTCTACTAGCAATACTAGGCTTCCATAGAGTAAAACCATCCAGAAATGTATTAAAAAGTTAAATATGCACACTCACATGTTCCTCGGCCAGTGAAGGATTTGATTGGCGGGCTTCCTTGAAATGAGCCGACACGGTGTGCCCTGCTAGGCACTTTGCAACATTCCGCAGATGCTCACCAATACGCTCCTTTATGCCTAGTACACACCATACAATTTTCTGTAAGATCTAACAGAATATTGTATGGCATGTACTAAGCATAAGAGGCCTAGTAGTACGCCCCACATATTGGTACCCGCAAGGGCACCATATGAGGTATACCAAATTTCTTTCATTGCATGAGACAAATTGCCTAATCCTTGTTGTCCGGCCGTTGGCATAACTGACAACCTCAGTCTTTTTGGAAGTTTTAGCCTCTCGGCACCCCTTGCATTTCCTGCAAGAGAAAAAGCCAGACTGCTGCCAACCATGCAGGGCAGGTCCCTGCCCCCCAGGCTCCACACAGCTAGGTGCCAGGTAGTTTCTCAGATTAAGCACGGTGATGCTATCCCGGCCGGCTGAGACGAAATGATAGCCGCGTGACGGCAGCCAATCACAAAGCAGGGGGGCGGAAAAGCCGGCGCGATCTCCCCTATTTGTGGAGAGTGACGCTTCGGAGATGATGCGACGGATTTCTCGATCTAATCCGCCCACTCCTCGCTAGGGAGTGGGCGATTGGAGGACGGGTAGGAGGGGAAGTAACAACATGACGCGTAAGTGTGTATTTATTTGTAAGATCTCTCCTCATTGGTGCAGCCCCTGATGAGTCAATACGACGAAACTGGTCAGGCCGGGTCACCAATGAGGAAGTAACACAGCGTATAGCGTGCAGCGTGGAGGCCGAGGTGAGCAGGGAATTGGATACACAGCGCCCGTGGACGCACAAGCCCAGTCAGATGGCTACCGCATGGGGGAGAGCCCACTGAAAAAACTCTACGCTCTATTAAATGCCGAGGAACATGTGAGTGTGCATTTTTAACTTTTTAATACATTTCCGGATGATTTTACGCTATGGGAGCCTTGTGCTTTTATTTTGAGGTGCATTCTTTGTGAAGAGTATACAGCATACAGTGAGCAGTGGATCGTTAAAGGCTGGTGATCGCCTGGGAGTATCCCACAAGCGCTTTGTGACCCACTTGGCTGAGGGTCATAGGATAAGGGTGAGTGCCCAGTCTGTTGGGTGTGGTGGAGGTGTAGATACAGTGAAGTTTATGCCAAGCATTATCTGTGAAGCTTGAAGACAAATAAGGCATATTAGTGCTGCTTGCAGTGCTTGGACTTTCTGTTGTCTCATATTGCTGTAGGACTATTGTCATAAATGTAGCGTAGTTCTAGCTAGTACTGATTTACTGTCAACTATTGACAAAGCTCTTTGGGATTATTTGCGGTGCAGTAAACGCAGCATTTGCTCTGTCAGCGTGAAGTGAGTGTAACCCTTACACTACCTGATCGATGTATACACACGCCAGATGTTTTAACCCTCCTGGCGGTAACCCCGAGCTACACCCTGGGTAGCCGCCGCAGAGGATTTCTCTGCCCCGGGAGGGATTTTTTTGAATAAAAGTTGTTTTAGCCTTTGTAACTAGCACTTCGCTTGCTAACATTGTCCCCCAAGTCCCTCCGCTCATTATTAATCGCCCCCAATCGCCACCGTTATGCGTACACCCCCCCAGATCCCGCAATGGCGCAGCCTCTCCAATCAGCTCCAGGCTTCACTATGGGGAGGATCGGGATTGCGCATGACGTCAATGACGTCAAACGTCATGTTCGATCATCGCCATAGTGACGACTGAAGCTCAATGGGGAGGCTGCGTCTCTCTCGGGATCGCGGCTAGGAAACGTATAGCGGTGGCGATCGGGGGGGGGGGGATCAAAAGGGTGCGGGGGAACTTGGGAGACAATGGTAGCAAGCCTAGTGCTAGCTACAATGGATAAAACAACTTTAATTCAAAAAAATCCCTCCCGCGGATGCAGCCTCAGAAACTGCGTACCGCCAGGAGGGTTAAAGCACTTTATTCCACCAATTTAGAAATGTACTGTGATTTCTGCCCTTTAGAGATTAAAACACAACCCTGTGTCAACTCCGTAATTTTTGGTGGGACTTTTGCCATGGATCCCTCTCCAGCATGCCCCTGTCCAGGTGTTAGACCTCTTGAAACAACTTTCCCATCACTTTTGTGGCCAGAAAGAGTCCCTGTAGGTTCTAAAATTTGCCTGCCTATTGTCTATGGTTGCATAATGTACGTAGCCCAGCCACGGTTCAGCTGTCTTTCTCCTGCCACGTGCAGCTCAGTATAACGGTTGCAGAATGTAAGTGGCCCAGCCACGGTTCAGCTGTCTCACCTCTCTCCTGCCACATGCAGCTCAGTATAACGGTTGCAGAATGTACGTGGCCCAGCCATTGTTCAGCTGTCTCATCTCTCTCCTGCCACGTGCAGGTCAGTATAACGGTTGCAGAATGTACGTGGCCCAGCCATTGTTCAGCTGTCTTTCTCCTGCCACGTGCAGCTCAGTGGAGGCACAGATCTCCAGGAATGACACCTTCTGAATTCAGGAATTATTTCATGGCTCTTCAGCCTGGATAAAGCTGCTGTATCTCGGTTTGCCCGGAGCCCTCCTCTGTGGACGGGAGAAGCAGAGCCACAAATAGCGCTTTCTCCAGCTGTGTTTATCAGAGATGGCCACTAGCTCCGGCATTCCTTGGCAGGGAACGCAGAGATCAGCCATGTCCTGGGATTCCAGGAACACTCGGCTTTCATGAAGTCTCCAGGGGGGAAGGGAACGACACATTCCACTCATGGTAATGACAGGTCACCACGGGGAGTGACGCAGATGCCACAAGTGCCAGGCTACTGGGCTACCAGCAAAACACAGGCATGCCCAGGAGGGGGAGGGGAAAGAGCAGTGTAGTTGTGATGCCCAGGGCCAGTACTCTCATGAAGCAAGGTGAAGCATTTGCATCAGGCGCAGAGATTACAGCGGCAGCAGGTTTGTACTGTATGTTTACACTAACAGCATGCAATCAGAGTAGGAAGAGAAGCAAAAGGAGAGCGAGGTGAAGGAGGTCATCATTGGGAAAAAGCAGCTTGTTGTGCTGTGTGAGGAGTCTGACAGTGAGGAGGGAGGGAGGCAGGAGAGCATCACTGGGGAAAATCAGCTTGTTGTGCTGTGTGAGGAGTCTGACAGGCGTACGAGAGGAATCAGCGCAGGAGACTTGGGCGCAGGATAGAGCCGGTATATGACTAACACGGCCGGGACTTGTGCGGCAGCAGGATCAAATACTATTCCCCCTCCAGGTTTCCATGGATGGTGGAGAATGAAATAATTTGGCTTCTAGCAATTGCTTTAAAAGTAACTTCAGCTCCGTCTTCTGACGGCGCCAAAGTTACTCTCTGTGCACCCAAGTCTCCTGCACTGGATTCACTGTGTTCATCTGACAGTGAGTGAGGAGGTGGGAGGCAGGAGAGCATCATTGGGGAAAAGCAGCTGGTTGTGGTGTGTGAGGAGTCTGACAGTGAGTAAGGAGGGGGAGGCAGGAGAGCAGCAGTGTTTCATTTGACTTGCACAGAAGAAGGGAGGAAGTGGCACTTCGGCTGTCCTGACTGAGGAGGAATGGAGCAGCTGAGGGTGAATAGTTTGTCACAGACTCACAGCCAGCCCGTGCACCATTGTGTTGAGCTGCAGCATGTCATGTGAGAAGATTAAATGAAGCTGAGCAAGTTTGCCTCAGGCAGAAAAAAGTCTAGAGCCGGCCCTTTTACACAGTAATGTTTGAGAAGATGGGTAATATCAGCATATTATGAAACGTGAAGACATGGATAAGTTACATTACCAGAGGCCGTATCCTGTACAATTCTTCTGACATTTGTATGCCACTCCTCAGCGACCTGCAACACACAAAATGCAACGCATGTTCACACAACATAAGCAATAAAATGCTACATAAACAATGCAACGCATGTTCACACAATCCTGCTACACACACAATACAATGCATGTTCACACAATCCTGTTACATACACAATACGACGCATGTTCACACAATCCCGCTACATACATAATACAACGCATGTTCACAAAATCCCGCTACACACACAATACAGCGCATGTTCACACAATCCCGCTACATACACAATACAATGCATGTTCACACAATCCCGCTACACACACAATACAACGCGTGTTCACACAATCCCGCTACACACACACTACAACGCATGTTCACACAATCCCGCTACACACACAATACAACGCATGTTCACACAATCCTGTTACATACACAATACGACGCATGTTCACACAATCCCGCTACATACATAATACAACGCATGTTCACAAAATCCCGCTACACACACAATATAGCGCATGTTCACACAATCCATGTTCACACAATCCCGCTACACACACAATACAACGCGTGTTCACACAATCCCGCTACACACACAATACAACGCATGTTCACACAATCCCGCTACACACACAATACAACGCATGTTCACACAATCCCGTTACATACACAACACAACGCATGTTCACACAATCCCGCTACACACACAATACAACGCATGTTCACACAATCCCGCTACATACACAATACAACACATGTTCACAAAATCTTGCTACACACACAATACAACGCATGTTCACACAATCCTGCTACATATACAATGCATGTTCACACAATCCCGCTACATACACAATACAACGCATGTTCACACAATCCCGCTCCATACACAATACAATGCATGTTCACACAATCCCGCTACATACACAACACAACGCATGTTCACACAATCCCGCTACATACACAATACAACGCATGTTCACACAATCCCGCTACATACACAATACAATGCATGTTTACACAATCCCGCTACACACACACAATACAATGCATGTTTACACAATCCCGCTACATACACAATACAACGCATGTTCACACAATCCCGCTACATACACAATACAACGCATGTTCACACAATCCCGCTCCATACACAATACAATGCATGTTCACACAATCCCGCTCCATACACAATACAACGCATGTTCACACAATCCCGCTCCATACACAATACAACGCATGTTCACACAATCCCGCTCCATACACAATACAACGCATGTTCACACAATCCCGCTCCATACACAATACAATGCATGTTCACACAATCCCGCTACATACACAATACAACGCATGTTCACACAATCCCGCTACATACACAATACAACACATGTTCACAAAATCCCGCTACATATACAATACAAAATGCATGTTCACACAATCCTGCTACATACACAATACAATGCATGTTCACACAATCCCGCTACATACACAATACAATGCATGTTCACACAATCCCGCTACATACACAATACAACGCATGTTCACACAATCCTGCTCCATACACAATACAATGCATGTTCACACAATCCCGCTACATACACAATACAATGCATGTTTACACAATCCCGCTACACACACACAATACAACGCATGTTCACACAATCCTGCTCCATACACAATACAATGCATGTTCACACAATCCCGCTACATACACAATACAATGCATGTTCACACAATCCCGCTACATACACAATACAATGCATGTTTACACAATCCCGCTACACACACACACAATACAACGCATGTTCACACAATCCCGCTACATACACAATACAATGCATGTTCACACAATCCTGCTACATACACAATACAACGCATGTTCACACAATCCCGCTACACACACAATACAACGCATGTTCACACAATCCCGCTACATACACAATACAATGCATGTTCACACAATCCCGCTACATACACAATACAACGCGTGTTCACACAATCCCGCTACATACACAATACAACGCGTGTTCACACAATCCCGCTGCATACACAATACAACGCGTGTTCACACAATCCCACTATATACACAATACAACGCGTGTTCACACAATCCTGCTACATACACAATACAACGCGTGTTCACACAATCCTGCTACATACACAATACAACGCGTGTTCACACAATCCTGCTACATACACAATACAACGCGTGTTCACACAATCCCGCTACACACACACACACACACAATACAACGCATGTTCATACAATCCCGCTACATACACAATACAACGCGTGTTCACACAATCCCGCTACACACATAATACAACGCGTGTTCACACAATCCCGCTACATACACAATACAACGCATGTTCATACAATCCCGCTACACACACAATACAATGCATGTTCACACAATCCCGCTACACACACAATACAATGCATGTTCACACAATCCCGCTACACACACACAATACAACGCATGTTCACACAATCCCGCTACATACACAATACAATGCATGTTCACACAATCCCGCTACATACACAATACAATGCATGTTCACACAATCCCGCTACATACACAATACAACGCGTGTTCACACAATCCCGCTACATACACAATACAACGCGTGTTCACACAATCCCGCTACATACACAATACAACGCGTGTTCACACAATCCCGCTACATACACAATACAACACATGTTCACACAATCCCGCTACACACACAATACAACGCATGTTCATACAATCCCGCTACACACACAATACAATGCATGGTCACACAATCCTGCTACACACACAATATGCAAGGCTCTATGTGAGGGGGCGTGTCCCATCTAATCTCTGCAGGGCTCTGTGAGGGGTGTGTCCTGTCTAATCTCTGCAGGGCTCTGTGAGGGGATGTGTCCTGTCCAATCTCTGCAGGGCTCTATGTGAGAGGGTGTGTCCTCCCTAATCTCTGTAGGGCTCTATGTGACAAGGTGTGTCCCGTCTAATCTCTGCAGCGTAGGGCCCGCAGTCGCAGGGGTCGCCGTGGCGACCGGGCCCGCCTCCTGAAGAGGCAGGGGAGGGCCCCGGGGGCTGTGTGTTGGAGGACCGGGCCCCCCCCGCTCTAGTCGCCGCTCGCTCCCTCCCTCCAGCCGTCAGACCTCAATCAGGCAGCGCCGCGGCGACCAATAATGCGGGCGCTAGGACTTAGCGTCCGCACTGATAGGCGGAAGTGACATCACTTCCGCATATAGAGCGGGTGCGTCTGGCGCCCGCTCTTACTGGTCGGGTTGATCCTGAGGTCTGACACGCCGCAGCCTGCAAGGTAAGGGGGAAGCGGCGGCTGGGGGGGCTCCCTGTCACTCACTAGCTAAAGGGGCTCCCTGTCACTCACTGCCTAAAGGGCTTATTATGTGCATTTACTGGTGAAAAGCTGTCTCTTATTATGTGCATTTACTGGTGAAAAGCTGTCTCTCATTATGTGCATTTACTGGGGAAAAGCTGTCTCTTATTATGTGCATTTGCTGGGGAAAAGCTGTCTCTTATTATGTGCATTTGCTGGTGAAAAGCGGTTTCTTATTATGTGTATTTACTGGGGAAAAGCTGTCTCTCATTATGTGCATTTACTGGGGAAAAGCTGTCTCTTATTATGTGCATTTACTGGGGAAAAGCTGTCTCTCATTATGTGCATTTACTGATGAAAGGCTGTCTGTCATTATGTGCATTTACTGGTGAAACGGTGTCTCTTATGTGCATTTAGTGGGGAAATTCTGTCAGTAAAAATAATCTTTGTCAGTAAATTTTTAGGTATTTGTCAGTAAAAAATAACATGAAAGGTTGGCAACACTGGCAGGCTGCGCAGCGCAACGGGAAAGATACAGGCAGCCCACCTCACGCTTGGGCTTGGCGGGGGGGAGGAGCCGATGACAGCGAGCGAGAGTAGGGTGGCCGCAGGCAGCCATAAATACGCAGTGTGTGACTGCGTCGCACTCGCAGAACCTCTCAGCCTGCGTCAGTCCAGAGACTAGCAGACTCGCAGGCAGCCAAAGCCAGCCAGGAGCAAGCCAATGGAAGAGGGGTAGGAATGGGGTATCACATGCATGCGTAAAGAGGTGGAAGGTGTGGGTGTGATTAGGCAGGACATAGGTGTGGTTATGTGGTTGGGCGCAGTTAATTTAAACACTCCCATAGGCGCCAGAGAAAATCTTGCACCCAGGTGCCAGGCACCCCAGGCTCACCTCTGATTGCCTGGGTATGTTTGTTGTGTTGGTCCTATAATCTGTCCAGGGAATTTATGCTTTATAATGTAGCATTTTATTGCACCAGCGCTGCGTAATATGTTGGCGCTTTATAAATACAATAAATAAATAAATAATTGCAGTGTTTTTAGTATTCTGGAATGGTTAAGCACTTGTATTATTATCCTATTTAAGTGTTAAGTTTAATTAGGCATGTTTGTATAATACAAATTGGTATTACCAGTCAGCTTTGTGACCCAGTGCTAAGGTGTGTGCGTGCGTGCGTGTGTGTCAGTCAGCAGCAGTGTGTGTGTGTATATATATGTGCGTGTTGGCAGCAAAGTTTTTAAACGTAAGTGTGAGCCGGGCCTTATGCTGGGAATACACGGGTTGATTCTGGGGCTTGATTCTGGGGCTCAATTCTGCGCCCAATCGTTTTTGCCACTCAAATCTGTGGGCGATTCTCTTATTTTCCGCTTGTTTTTCTTATCTTTTTCCATTGTCCCCAATGCAGAATCGAGCGGCAAAACGATCGGACGTGTCGGAAATTATCTATTGAGCCATCTTGTCAGCTCAGAATCGAGCCGTGTATTCCCAGCACTAGGTTCGGGCTGATCTCTGCTACTTTCAATGTGTACAGTATAAGCTGTTATTCTGTGCCTGTACTGATAGTAAACTAGCTGCAGTGTGTACTGATCTCTTCTACCTCCAGTATGTACAGTATAAGCTGTTACTCTGTGCCTGTACTGATAGTAAACTAGCTGCAGCGTGTGCTGATCCTTGCTACCTCCAGTATGTACAGTATAAGCTGTTACTCTGTGCCTGTACTGATGGTAAACTGCAGCGTGTGGTGATCTCTGCTGCCTCCAGCATGTACAGTATAAGCTGTTACTCTGTGCCTGTACTGATAGTAAACTAGCTGCAGTGTTTGCTAATCTGTTACCTCCTGTATGTACAGTATAAGGTGTTGCTCTGTGCCTGTACTGACAGTAAACTAGCTGCAGTGTGTGCTGATCCCTGCTACCTCCAGTATGTACAGTATAAGGTGTTGCTCTGTCCCTTTACTGATTGTAAACCAGCTGTATTGTATGTACAGTATTAGTTGTAAAGCCTGGTACACACATACGATTTTAAATAGCCAATTTTACTACTTCTAGGTATTATGAGAGCCCAGCTCTGTTCACAGTATTCAAAGTCTCTTGGCCCTCATACTACATGCAGAGGTAAAATTGGTCAGTGATTGACCAATCAAAATTGAATGTGTGTATGCATCTTTATTCTATGCCTATACTGATAGTAATCTATCTAATTAAAGGCATCTTGCTACTAATTGCCCTATTTCCTCTGGGTGCTGCGTATGTCTGCAAATTGAACGTGGCACCCATGCTGCTGCAAAGCTGAATTGATATAGCCATGCCATGCACAGCTATAGGGATTCAGATATGTGTGTGCGTCGGGTGTTGGGGGGGGTTGTTGCCGTGGGGGCCCACATCCAGATTCCGCATCAGGGCCCAGAGGTTTGTAGCTACGCCACTGGCAGGGCTCTATGTGAGAGGGCATGTCCCGCCAAATATCGGCAGGGCTCTATGTTAGGAGGCGCGTCATGTCTAATCTCTGCAGGCCTCTATGTGAAGGGGCGTGTCATGTCTAATCTCTGCAAGGCTCTATGTGAGAAGGTGTGTCCTGCCTAATCTCTGCAGGGCTCTATGTGAGAATGTGTGTCCTGCCTAATCTGTGCAGGGCTCTATGTGAGAGGGTGTGTCCTCCCCAGGGGCAGACTGACCATTCGGGCACTCGGACACGGACCAAGGGCCCGTGGTCGGGGGGCCGGCAGAGCACCCTGAGCAGGAGGGGAGGAGCGCAGTGAAAGGGAGCGGTATGTAGAGCGGCTGAGAGGGTAGGATGTTCCCCCCCCCCCTTCCCTCACCTTGGGGCCCCGCTTCCTGGCTCTCCCATGCGCTCCTCCCCTCCTGGGGGACACCTATAGACCTAGCTACATACTAGGGACACCTAAGACCTATACTGGGAATACCTATACACCTGGCTCCTTATACTGAGGACACCTATAGACCTGGCTATACTGGGGACACCTATACACATGGCTGCATATACTGGGGCACCTATACACCTGGCTACATATACTGGGGACACCTATAGACCTGGTTTTACTGGGGACATCTATAGACCTGGCTGCATATACTGGGAATACCTATACATCTGGCTATTTATACTGGGGACACCTATAGACCTGGCTACATATACTGTGAATACCTATACACCTGGCTACACTGGGGACACCTATAGACCTGGCTACATATACTGGGGATACCTAAACACCTGTCTGCATATACTGGGGACACCTATTCACATTGCTACATATACTGGGAATACCTATAGACCTGGCTACATATGCTGGGAACACCTATAGACCTGGCTATCTATACTGGAGACACCTATATACCTGGCTATCTGTACTGGAGACACCTATAGACCTGGATACCTATTCTGGAGATACCTGTAGACCTGGCTATCTATGCTGGAGACACCCATAGACCTGGCTACCTATTCTGGGGACACCTATAGTCCTGGCTACCTATTCTGGGGACACGTATAAACCTGACTATCTAAACTGGGGACACTTATAGACCTGGTTATCTATTCTGGGGACACCTATAGACCTGGATACCTGTACTGGGAACACCAATACACCTGGTTACTTCCACTGGGGATACCTTTAGACCTGTTACCTATACTGGGGGCACCTATTTTGGGGTACCTGCTGCCAGATTAACTATTTTTTGGGAACCGCTGCTGCGAGATTAAGTGTATTTTGGGGAACAGCTGCCAGATTATGTGTATTTTTGGGGAACCGATGCCAGATTGTGTATGTTTGGGGGAACCACTGCTGCAAGATTACATGTATTTTGGGTGATCCGCTGCCAGATTATGCACATTTTGGGCAACCGCTGCCAAATTATGTGTATGTTAGGGAAACTGCTGCTGCCAGATTACGTCTATTTTGGGGGAACGACTGCCATATTATCGGTATTTTGGAGGAACCTCTGCCAAATGGCGTAGATTTTTGGTGAAATTCGGTCAGATTACATGTATTTTGGGGGGAAACACTAAAGGTGGCCACACACTGTACAATAAAATGATCCTATTTTACGGCAATTCGATAAAAACGATCGGATCTCCCGAAAAAAATCAAAAGCTTTATTTTTTATTCGACTGAAAAATCCCATCGGATTTCCAGTTTTCTTCGATTTTTATCGATCCGCAATGCCAGATATTTTTCTTCAATCTTTCTAAAGATTGTATGGAGTGTGTTAGATTGTCACTTTATTGATATATACAGCCTAGCAATTTTGTCATAGCTTCCAATCATTTTTATCATAATTGGGGAAAAATTTAACATCTGTGTGTGGTACATTGGTCAGATTTTTTTAAATGTTACAATCAGTCAGAAAAATTGATTGCAATTCTTAAATTGAACAGATATTTAAAACATTGTTTGGTGTGTGGCCACCTTTAGGCAGAGCTCAAACTTTCCCGACAGACCTTTTACACCACTGCCAAGGTCATGTATATTTTGTCCCACCCTTGACCACACCCAAATTCTGTTGCGTGACCACACCCATTTTTCGGCGCGCGACGCAGGGGTGGTTTTTTTTATCAGTATAAAATATCTGTCGGCAGTAAATTATTAGATCTTACTCTGTAAAAAATAACATGAAATGTGGGCGACACTGCTACGGGGCCCCATAATCTCCTACTGCCCGGGGGCCCCATGAGTTGTCAGTCCGCCCCTGCTCCCTAATCTCTGTAGGACTCTATGTGAGAAGGTGTGTCCCGCCTAATCTCTGCAGGGCTCTATGTGAGGGTGCGTGTCCCGCCTAATCTCTGCAGGGCTCTATGTGAGGGTGCATGTCCCGCCTAATCTCTGCAAGGCTCTATGTGAGGGGGCGTGTCCCGCCTAATCTCTGCAGGGCTCTATGCGAGGTGATGTGTCATGTCTAATCTCTGCAGGGCTCTATGTGAGAGGGTGTGTCCTCCCTAATCTCTGTAGGGCTCTGTGTGAGAAGGTGTGTCCCGCCTAATCTCTGCAGGGCTCTATGTGAGGGTGCGTGTCCCGCCTAATCTCTGCAGGGCTCTATGTGAGGGTGCGTGTCCCGCCTAATCTCTGCAAGGCTCAATGTGAGGGGGCGTGTCCCGCCTAATCTCTGCAGGGCTCTATGCGAGGTGATGTGTCATGTCTAATCTCTGCAGGGCTCTATGTGAGAGGGTGTGTCCTCCCTAATCTCTGTAGGGCTCTGTGTGAGAAGGTGTGTCCCGTCTAATCTCTGCAGGGCTCTATGTGAGGGGGCGGGTCCTGTCTAATCTCTGCAGGGCTCTATGTGAGGGGTGGGTCCCGCCTAATCTCTGCAGGGCTCTATGTGAGGGGGCGTATCCCGCCTAATCTCTGCAGGGCTCTATGCGAGGGCGTGTCCCAGACCACCAGAGGTATTACAGCTCCCTGGCAGTCCAGGAGGGGCACAGAAGAGCAGATAAAACAAACATGTCTAATGGAGAAGCTCTTTCCTGATCTACACAGAGCTGATGCTTGACTTGGAACCCGGAGGCAGCAGACACACAATAACCGAGCTTCTAATTACATCACAATGTGCCTTGTATTATTGGATTGTGCAACATTGTTTCATTCCAAAAAAAGTAAAAACATCTGAGTGAAAATGAGGTCTGCTGGCACAGAAGCCCCCCACCCTGTGACATGTATTACATAATATAATGTATGAGGAGTGACGTGACAATGGCAGGCTGAGCCGGTGACATGTTTATTGCTGCAGCTGCTGAGGTGAGGCTGACTATTGTCCTCACTAATACCATCTGTCATCCTCATTTGTGAACAGCCCTCAGCCGCATATCTCATTATACAGATGATGACAATGTGGAGGGGGAGGGGGGGGGGTGCCAAACTCCTGACTACAAAACTTCATCCCAACCACTGACAACAGGCTCAGCCCCAAACTCCATTGCAACCATTGACAACAGGTTAATTCCCAAACTCCATCCCAAACACTGACAACAGGCTCAGTCCCAAACACCTACCCAATCACTGACAACAGGTTCATTCCCAAACTCCATCCCAACCACTGACAACAGGCTCAGTCCCAAACTCCATCCCAACCGCTGACAACAGGCTCAGTCCCAAACTCCATCCCAACCGCTGACAACAGGTTCAGTCCCAAACTCCATCCCAACCACTGACAACAGGCTCAGTCCAAAACTCCATCCCATCCACTGACAACAGGCTCAGTCCCAAACTCCATCAAAACCACTGACAACAGGCTCAGTCCCAAACTCCATCCCAACCACTGACAACAGGCTCAGTCCCAAACTCCATTCCAACCACTGACAACAGGCTTAGTCCCAAACTCCATCCCAACCACTGACAACAGGCTCAGTCCCAAACTCCATCCCTACCACTGACAACAGGCTCAGTCCCAAACTCCATCCCAACCACTGACAACAGGCTCAGTCCTAAACTCCATCCCTACCACTGACAACAGGCTCAGTCCCAAACTCCATCCCAACCACTGACAACAGGCTCAGCCCCAAACTCCATTGCAACCATTGACAACAGGTTCATTCCCAAACTCCATCCCAACCACTGACAACAGGCTCAGTCCCAAACTCCATCCCAACCGCTGACAACAGGCTCAGTCCCAAACTCCATCCCAACCGCTGACAACAGGCTCAGTCCCAAACTCCATCCCAACCACTGACAACAGGCTCAGTCCCAAACTCCATCCCAACCACTGACAACAGGCTCAGTCCCAAACTTCATCCCAACCACTGACAACAGGCTCAGTCCCAAACTCCATTCCAACCACTGACAACAGGCTTAGTCCCAAACTCCATCCCAACCACTGACAACAGGCTCAGTCCCAAACTCCATCCCTACCACTGACAACAGGCTCAGTCCCAAACTCCATCCCAACCACTGACAACAGGCTCAGTCCTAAACTCCATCCCTACCACTGACAACAGGCTCAGTCCCAAACTCCATTGCAACCATTGACAACAGGTTCATTCCCAAACTCCATCCCAACCACTGACAACAGGCTCAGTCCCAAACTCCATCCCAACCGCTGACAACAGGCTCAGTCCCAAACTCCATCCCAACCGCTGACAACAGGCTCAGTCCCAAACTCCATCCCAACCACTGACAACAGGCTCAGCCCCAAACTCCATTGCAACCATTGACAACAGGTTCATTCCCAAACTCCATCCCAACCACTGACAACAGGCTCAGTCCCAAACTCCATCCCAACCGCTGACAACAGGCTCAGTCCCAAACTCCATCCCAACCGCTGACAACAGGCTCAGTCCCAAACTCCATCCCAACCACTGACAACAGGTTCAGTCCCAAACTCTATCCCAACCACTGACAACAGGCTCAGTCCCAAACTCCATCCCAACCACTGACAACAGGCTCAGTCCCAAACTCCATTGCAACCATTGACAACAGGTTCATTCCCAAACTCCATCCCAACCACTGACAACAGGCTCAGTCCCAAACTCCATCCCAACCGCTGACAACAGGCTCAGTCCCAAACTCCATCCCAACCACTGACAACAGGTTCAGTCCCAAACTCCATCCCAACCACTGACAACAGGCTCAGTCCCAAACTCCATCCCAACCACTGACAACAGGCTCAGTCCCAAACTCCATCCCAACCACTGACAACAGGCTCAGTCCCAAACTCCATCCCAACCACTGACAACAGGCTCAGTCCCAAACTCCATCCCAACCACTGACAACAGGCTCAGTCCTAAACTCCATCCCAACCACTGACAACAGGCTCAGTCCCAAACTCCATTGCAACCATTGACAACAGGTTCATTCCCAAACTCCATCCCAACCACTGACAACAGGCTCAGTCCCAAACTCCATCCCAACCGCTGACAACAGGCTCAGTCCCAAACTCCATCCCAACCGCTGACAACAGGCTCAGTCCCAAACTCCATCCCAACCACTGACAACAGGTTCAGTCCCAAACTCCATCCCAACCACTGACAACAGGCTCAGTCCCAAACTCCATCCCAACCACTGACAACAGGCTCAGTCCCAAACTCCATCCCAACCACTGACAACAGGCTCAGTCCCAAACTCCATCCCTACCACTGACAACAAGCTCAGTCCCAAACTCCATCCCAACCACTGACAACAAGCTCAGTCCCAAACTCCATCAAAACTACTGACAACAGGCTCAGTCCCAAACTCCATCCCTACCACTGACAACAGGCTCAGTCCCAAACCCCATCCCAACCACTGACAACAGGCTCAGTCCCAAACTCCATCCCAACCACTGACAACAGGCTCAGTCCCAAACTCCATCCCAACCACTGACAACAGGCTCAGTCCCAAACTCCATCCCAACCACTGACAACAGGCTCAGTCCCAAACTCCATCCCAACCACTGACAACAGGCTCAGTCCCAAACTTCATCCCAACCACTGACAACAGGCTCAGTCCCAAACTCCATCCCAACCACTGACAACAGGCTCAGTCCCAAACTCCATCCCAACCACTGACAACAGGCTCAGTCCCAAACTCCATCCCAACCACTGACAACAGGCTCAGTCCCAAACTCCATCCCAACCACTGACAACAGGCTCAGTCCCAAACTCCATCCCAACCACTGACAACAGGCTCAGTATGGAAAGTGCCGTGACTTAGTGGTGGGACAAATAGAGAGAGGCAAATCCCAAGTGTCTACAGACCGAGTGCCTACAACCTGGCAATACACAGACAGACGTACAAACCCAGAGAGGAGACACTGTGCCAACACTGGAGGACAAGAACCACTTCCTGCTGCACTGCAACCAGGGAAGCCTTCTTTCAGAAAATGATGGAACTATTTCCAGACTTTCACACATTGGAGCATGAAAGAAAACTCTACTATCTAGTAGCAGAAGAGAAATCAACAGTGACAATCGCTGCGCACTACGTCACAGCATGCCACAGACTGAGAGGAGGAATCCACATTAACAATCGCTGCGCACTACATCACAGAATGCCACAGACTGAGAGGAGGATTCCACAGTGACAATCACTTACCTTCACTGGTAATATCTCCTCTATTAGCAAAACTATAATACTACTGGGCAGGGCACTAACTAAAACTCCCAGCATTCACAGAAAGGCTGGGGTGAGTACACAGCTACAATCCCTAACTACAACACCCAGCATTCACAGAGAGGCCGGGGGGAGTACACAGCTACAATCACTAACTACAACTCCCAGCATTCACAAACAGGCCAGGGGCAGTACATAGCTACAAGCAGTAACTGCAACTCCCAGAATTCACAGACAGGATGGGAGAGTACATAGCTACAATCAGTAACTACAACTCCCAGCATTCACAGACAGGCCGGGGGTGTACACAGCTACAATCACCAACTACAACTCTCAGCATTCACAGACAGGCCGGGGGTGTACACAGCTACAATCACCAACTACAACTCCCAGCATTCACAGACAGGCCGGGGGTGTACACAGCTACAATCACCAACTACAACTCCCAGCATTCACAGGCAGGCCGAGGGTGTACACAGCTACAATCACTAACTACAACTACCAGCATTCACAGACAGGCCGGGGAGAGTACATAGCTACAATCAGTAACTACAACTCCCAGCATTCACAGATAGGCCGGGGAGAGTACATAGCTACAATCAGTAACTACAACTCCCAGCATTCACAGACAGCCCGGGGAGAGTACATAGCTACAATCAGTAACTACAACTCGCAGCATTCACAGACAGGCCGGGGGTGTACACGGCCACAATCAGTTACTACTACTCTCAGCATTCACAGACGGGCCAAAGGGAGTACATAGCTATTGGATAGTGTAATGGTTAAGGGCTCTGCCTCTAACACAGGAGACCTGGGTTCGAATGTCAGCTCTGCCTGTTCAGTAAGCCAGCACCTATTCAGCAGGAGACTTTAGGCAAGTCTCCCTAACACTGCTACTGCCTATAGAGTGCATCCTAATGGCTGCAGCTCTGGCGCTTTGAGTCCGCCAGGAGAAAAGCGCGATATAAATGTTCTGTGTTAGTGATTGTACAAACACAGACAAACAAACTACAACTCCCAGCATTCACAAGCAGGCCGAGAGGAGTACACAGCTACAATCACTAACTACAACTCCCAGCATTCACAGACAGGCCGGGGGTGTACACAGCTACAATCACCAACTACAACTCCCAGCATTCACAGGCAGGCCGGGGGTGTACACAGCTACAATCACTAACTACAACTACCAGCATTCACAGACAGGCGGGGAGAGTACATAGCTACAATCAGTAACTACAACTCTCAGCATTCACAGACAGCCCGGGGAGAGTACATAGCTACAATCAGTAACTACAACTCCCAGCATTCACAGACAGCCCGGGGAGAGTACATAGCTACAATCAGTAACTACAACTCCCAGCATTCACAGACAGCCCGGGGAGAGTACATAGCTACAATCAGTAACTACAACTCCCAGCATTCACAGACAGGCCGGGGGTGTACACGGCCACAATCAGTTACTACTACTCTCAGCATTCACAGACAGGCCAAAGGGAGTACATAGCTACTGGATAGTGTAATGGTTAAGGGCTCTGCCTCTAACACAGGAGACCTGGGTTCGAATCTCAGCTCTGCCTGTTCAGTAAGCCAGCACCTATTCAGCAGGAGACTTTAGGCAAGTCTCCCTAACACTGCTACTGCCTATAGAGTGCGTCCTAATGGCTGCAGCTCTGGCGCTTTGAGTCCGCCAGGAGAAAAGCGCGATATAAATGTTCTGTGTTAGTGATTGTACAAACACAGACAAACAAACTACAACTCCCAGCATTCACAAGCAGGCCGAGAGGAGCACACAGCTACAATCACTAACTACAACTCCCAGCATTCATAGACAGGATAGGGAGAGTACACAGCTACAATCACTAACTACAACTCCCAGCATTCACAGACAGGCCAGGGGTGTACACAGCTACAATCACTAACTACAACTCCCAGCATTCACAGAGAGGCAAGGGGGACTACATTGCTACTATCACCAACTACAACTCCCAGCAGTCACAGACAGGCCGGGGGGAGTACACAGCTACAATCCCTAACTACAACTCCCAGCATTCACAGACAGACCGGGGGAGTACACAGCTACAATCATCAACTACAACTCCCAGCCTTCACAGGCAGGCTGGGAGGACTACATAGCTACAATTAGTAACTACAACTCCCAGCATTCACAGACAGGCCGAGGGGAGTACACAGCTACAATCCCTAACTACAACTACCAGCATTCACAGGCAGGCCAAGGGGAGTACACAGCTACAATTGCTAACTACAACTCCCAGCATTCACAGGCAGGCCTGGCGGAGTACATAGCTACAATCAGCAACTACAACTCCCAGCATTCACAGGCAGGATGGGGAGAGTACATAGCTACAATCAGTAACTACTACTCCCAGCATTCACAGGCAGGCCGAGGGGAGTGAACAGCTACAATCACTAACTACAACTCCCAGCATTCACAGACAGGCCTGGTGGAGTACATAGCTACAATCAGTAACTACTACTCCCAGCATTCACAGGCAGGCCGAGGGGAGTACATAGCTACAATCACTAACTACAACTCCCAGCATTCACAGACAGGCCTGGTGGAGTACATAGCTACAATCAGTAACTACTACTCCCAGCATTCACAGGCAGGCCGGGGGTGTACACAGCTACAATCACTAACTACAACTCCCAGCATTCACAGACAGGCCTGGCGGAGTACATAGCTACAATCAGTAACTACAATTCACAGACAGGCCGGGGGAGTACACAGCTACAATCAGTAACTACAACTCCCAGCATTCACAGACAGGCCAGGGGAGTACAAAGCTACAATCACTAACTACAACTCCCAGCATTCACAGACAGGCCTGGCGGAGTACATAGCTACAATTAGTAACTATAATTCACAGACAGGCCGGGGGAGTACACAGCTACAATCAGCAACTACAACTCCCAGCATTCACAGACAGGCCAGGGGAGTACACAGCTACAATCAGTAACTACAACTCCCAGCATTCACACAGACAGGCCAGGGGAATACATAGCTACAATCACTAACTACAACTCTCAGCATTCACAGGCAGGCCGGGGGTGTACACAGCTACAATCCCTAACTACAACTTCCAGCATTCACAGGCAGGCCAAGGGGAGTATACAGCTACAATCACTAACTACAACTCTCAGCATTCACAGACAGGCCAGGGGAATACACAGCTACAATCTCTAACTACAACTCCCAGCATTCACAGACAGGCTGGGGGGGAGTCAGCCTCATAACCAGAATTCTATATTATGGAGCCAGTTCAAAAGGCTGTCCTGAACTTTTGGCAGTATGCAAAGTTCAGTGTGACACCCAACTTGTTTTTGTGGGGGAGGGGGCCAGATCAGTAATCTTATTTCTTTGGAGGTCCCAGCTCTGCCCGCCTACTAATTAAAGTCAGCCTCCTTCCCCTTTACATAACAGAGGGTGCAGCTGTAGAAGTGAGACTCAGGAGGAAGGCAGGGAGAGGATGCAGTCCATCTCTGCCTAGGAGTGAACCAGCTGTGGCGTCCGCTGACCCTTTAATGGGATGCTAGGCTGTCACCAACCAGAAATGAGCTTCCAGCAGCTGAGAGGAGACCAGGACTTCTGATTGGCCAGCTAACATATGGCAGCAGAGAGCAGGCTGGCATGTCGGAGTTCTGCACTGGGCAGTCTACAATACAACATGGCATGAAGTTCATCAAGTCCACCAGTGAGGAGAGAGGATCCCAGAGAGGACCCCATACAGACTTACCCCCACAGCCTCCTGGTCAGCCAGTGTGTGCAGCCATGGAAGAGGAGCCAGCCAGCACTGAACATCTCCTAATGCTGGGATCTGCCTGCAGTGGGTGGGTCCCTCCTCCAGTGTAATCCAATACCAGAGCCAGTGATGTCACTGCATCTGCCTCACAAAGGATTCCTTCTCTGTTCTCAGGGATATGGTCACCTCTATGGAGAATCACATTTCCAGGAACATCCCAGAGATCATGAGGCTGAGCATCACTCAGTACAGCCAGGGATGGGGTTCACCCTCCGGATGCTGAGGAACCAGAAGATCCAGCAGGTCCAGCCGAGTGACCACAAGCTCCAGCTGAGGAACCACAAGCCCCAGCATGCAGGTCCAGCTGAGGAACCACAAGCTCCAGCATGCAGGTCTAGCTGAGGGACAACAAGCTCCAGCAGGTGCAGCTGAGGGACCACAAGCTCCAGCATGCAGGTCCAGCTGAGGAACCACAAGCTTCAGCATGCAGGTCTAGCTGAGGAACCACAAGCCCCAGCATGCAGGACCAGCTGAGGAACCACAAGCTCCAGCATGGAGGACCAGCTGAAGAACCACAACCTCCAGCATGCAGGTCCAGCTGAGGAACCACAAGCTCCAGCATGCAGGTCCAGCTGAGGAACCACAAGCTCCAGCATGCAGGTCTAGCTGAGGAACCACAAGCTCCAGCATGCAGGTCCAGCTGAGGAACCACAACCTACAGCATGCAGGTCCAGCTGAGGAACCACAACCTCCAGCATGCAGGAGCAGCTGAGGGACCACAAGCTCCAGCATGCCGGTCCAGCTGAGGGACCACAACCTCCAGCATGTAGGACTAGCTGAGGAACCACAACCTCCAGCATGCAGGACTAGCTGAGGAACCACAAGCTCCAGCATGCAGGACAAGCTGAGGAAACACAAGCTCCAGCAGGTCCAGCTGAGGAACCACAAGCTCCAGCATGCAGGTCCAGCTGAGGAACCACAAGCTCCAGCATGCAGGTCTAGCTGAGGGACCACAAGCTCCAGCAGGTCCAGCTGAGGGACCACAAGCCCCAGCATGCAGGTCTAGATGAGGGACCACAAGCTGCAGCAGGTCCAGCTGAGGGACCACAAGCCCCAGCATGTAGGACCAGCTGAGGAACCACAACCTCCAGCATGCAGGACCAGCTGAGGGACCACAACCTCCAGCATGCAGGTCCAGCTGAGGAACCACAAGCTCCAGCATGCAGGTCTAGCTGAGGAACCACAAGCTCCAGCATGCAGGTCTAGCTGAGGAACCACAAGCTCCAGCATGCAGGTCCAGCTGAGGAACCACAACCTACAGCATGCAGGTCCAGCTGAGGAACCACAACCTCCAGCATGCAGGAGCAGCTGAGGGACCACAAGCTCCAGCATGCCGGTCCAGCTGAGGGACCACAACCTCCAGCATGCAGGACCAGCTGAGGGACCACAACCTCCAGCATGTAGGACTAGCTGAGGAACCACAACCTCCAGCATGCAGGACTAGCTGAGGAACCACAAGCTCCAGCATGCAGGTCTAGCTGAGGGACCACAAGCTCCAGCAGGTCCAGCTGAGGAACCACAAGCTCCAGCATGCAGGTCCAGCTGAGGAACCACAAGCTCCAGCATGCAGGTCTAGCTGAGGGACCACAAGCTCCAGCAGGTCCAGCTGAGGGACCACAAGCCCCAGCATGTAGGACCAGCTGAGGAACCACAACCTCCAGCATGCAGGACCAGCTGAGGGACCACAACCTCCAGCATGCAGGACCAGCTGAGGGACCACAACCTCCAGCATGCAGGACCAGCTGAGGAACCACAACCTCCAGCATGCAGGTCCAGCTGAGGAACCACAACCTCCAGCATGCAGGACCAGCTGAGGAACCACAAGCTTCAGCATGCAGGACCAGCTGAGGAACCACAAGCTTCAGCATGCAGGACCAGCTGAGGAACCACAAGCTTCAGCATGCAGGACCAGCTGAGGAACCACAACCTCCAGCATGCAGGTCCAGCTGAGGAACCACAACCTCCAGCATGCAGGACCAGCTGAGGGACCACAAGCTCCAGCATGCAGGTCCAGCTGAGGGACCACAACCTCCAGCATGCAGGTCCAGCTGAGAGACCACAACCTCCAGCATGCAGGACCACCTGAGGGACCACAAGCTCCAGCATGCAGGTCCAGCTGAGGGACCACAACCTCCAGCATGCAGGACCAGCTGAGGAACCACAAGCTCCAGCATGCAGGTCTAGCTGAGGGACCACAAGCTCCAGCAGGTCCAGCTGAGGGACCACAAGCCCCAGCATGCAGGACCAGCTGAGGAACCACAAGCTCCAGCATGCAGGTCCAGCTGAGGGACCACAACCTCCAGCATGCAGGACCAGCTGAGGAACCACAAGCTCCAGCATGCAGGTCCAGCTGAGGAACCACAAGCTCCAGCATGCAGGTCTAGCTGAGGGACCACAACCTCCAGCATGCAGGACCAGCTGAGGGACCACAAGCTTCAGCATGCAGGACCAGCTGAGGAACCACAACCTCCAGCATGCAGGTCCAGCTGAGGAACCACAAGCTCCAGCATGCAGGTCCAGCTGAGGAACCACAAGCTCCAGCATGCAGGTCTAGCTGAGGAACCACAAGCTCCAGCATGCAGGTCCAGCTGAGGAACCACAACCTCCAGCATGCAGGTCCAGCTGAGGAACCACAACCTCCAGCATGCAGGACCAGCTGAGGGACCACAAGCTCCAGCATGCCGGTCCAGCTGAGGGACTACAACCTCCAGCATGTAGGACTAGCTGAGGAACCACAACCTCCAGCATGCAGGACTAGCTGAGGAACCACAATCTCCAGCATGCAGGACCAGCTGAGGAACCACAATCTCCAGCATGCAGTTTCAGCGTAGATGAACACAACACATGGTGGAATGCCATGGCTTGAAGTCACTCTGTTTTACTGTTATTTCCAGTAGGTAACGGATGTCCTCATTCCTGGGATAGTATCAGAGATTCCAAATTTAACTAAAGGTATCCACAAATAAATTCTTGCTGTACAGTTATGGAACAGGCAGTGGGCTCCACAACTGGACCAGTTATGAGTGTAGTTCAGCGTTTCTCAACTCCTCAAGGACCCCCAACAGAGAACATTCTGCAGAAAGCCACAAACATACAGGTGAGGTCACTGGTGTCTCGGCAGAGCTCGTTAACCACCTCTGTGTACTGCAACTAAACATGCATTCTTGGGGGTACTTGAGGAATGAGTTGAGAAAATCAGGTGTCGGTGGCCTGCGTCCTCACTCTACCCTCTTCCTCAATGTGGAGTCTCACTTCTACAGCTGCACTCTCTGTACAGAGGCAGGAGACTGCCTGAGGAAGCACAAAGACAGCCATGGCTGACTGTATGTTCATTAGGGAGGTTGATCCACCAGATGCTCTACAAATCATTATGCTTTCTCCACAAAATCATCAGCCAACTCGATACAGATGGAAACCAGCAGATTATGTTATTATTATTTATATACCACCAACATATTCTATAATGCTGTACAAAGTACAAAACAACCAGTGGGGAGCATGTATGCATATACAATCAGGACATCCAGCAATACAAATACATGCATTGCTGGTGTGGTGGGTTGAGACATCTCCAATACTATTATATGCTTATATGATGAGTTACAGTAGAGTAAGAAACACTAGGAGGAGGTCCCTGCCCTTGTGAGCTCACGGGGTAGTGGGGTGGAGACATTAGGGGGAGGAGACACAGGGATTAGTGGATGAGGCAGTGAGCCCCCAATAGCAAATTATAGGCTTGTATGAACAGGTGGGTTTGAAAGACCACTGGAAGGTTTCCAGGCTCAGAACATGACGAGCCAGTGTACCAGAGCCGAATAAACACAAAGGATTTATACATACCTGGGGCTTCCTCCAGCCCCTTCTGCATCGATCACTCCCATGATGTCTTCCACAACGCTTTCTCCTGCTCCCGGTAAATTCGCCCAGTCAGGGTCAGTCGGCACATGTGCAGTGTGGCTGCGCGCAATACCCCCCCCCCCCCCATGGCTCAATTCCGTGGCTGGGAGTGCACCCCGACTCGGCAAGCTTACAGGGCTTCTACCGAGACCAGGAGAGGGTGGAGGAAGACATTGTGGAAGCGACCAATGCGGAGGGGGCTAGAAAAAAGCAGGTATGTATAAATCTCTTGTATTTATTTGTCTCTGGTTTACTTTAAGGCCATACTGACACCTTACAATTACCCTTCTGCTGTGGTTCAAAACATGGGCTTCATTTCAAAACAATTCTAATTACTAGCGGAATATGTCAAGGTTGCCCATTTCCTCCAATTATTTTTTCTTTACTAATTGAACCCTTAGCAGAATAAAATGAGATGAAATGCAGATATGTCAGGTATTACAAGGTACCCCACAAACTAGGATTATTTGCGGACAATGTCCTTATATCAGTGTCAGGACCAGATAAGTCTCTACCTGCAGTAACTAAGTCCTTGAAGGAGTTTTTAGCAGTTTCTTACTATACATTGAACGCGTCAAAATCAATAATTGTCCCCTGAAATCTTCCTCCCACCCACAAGTGAGGTTCTCGATCTTCTGGGTCCATCTCTACACTAAACTATTGACACCAAAACTACTTGAAACCTACAAACTATTGTTATATTGATACCGCATATAATTTTTTTCTGTCCTATGCTTTGTGCTAGCATCTTCCTCTTCATAATATGTACAGCTCAGGCGAACACGTCGAATACAGCGCAGGAGATTTGGGTACAGCTGGCACCACCATAGGCTATAATAGGAATTACGGCTATAGCGGTGCACAGTGAGTTACTTCGGCACCATCAGAAGACGGAGCTAAAATTACTTTTAAAACACTGTAATTCGGCCGCTAGCAATAGCTGGCAGACGAATTAAATCATTACCTTCCATTCATGTGGACCTGGAGGGGGAATAGTAATTAACGCCGCCAGGAACTTGTGCAGGAGCAGGGTAAGCGGTATTTCTCCAGTTTCCTCCCACATCCTAAAAACATACAGATAAGTTAATTGGCTTCCCCCTAAAAATTGGCCATAGGCTATGATGCACTACACAATACATATATAGACATGTGACTATGGTAGGGACTAGATTGTGAGCCCCTCTGAGGGACAGTTAGTGACAAGACAATATACTCTGTACAGCGCTGCGTAATATGTCGGCGCTATATAAATACTGAAATAAATAAATAAACTAGTCATTATGCCGACCTGTTTCAGGCCAATGTTCGCCTTTGGATGCAAAGACTCCCCCATCTCCAGGGCTAAAATGTCCTTGATAGGCAGAAACGTATAAAATGTCATTACCACCTCAGATTCTTTACATATTTACAACTCTCTCCATTCAGGTTCCCCAAAGCTATTTCACCGATCATCAAAAAATCCAGAATCGTTACTGATGGACGGATGGATTTCAGCTGCTACATTGAAGTTCTTGACAACCAGGTTTACCTGGTCTAGAAACATATTATGAAGCAATAAATAAATATCCAGCTGCTGTGACAAACACCCGCCAATAGGTATGGTCAATGACATGCAAATATTTTTGAGTTGGTGCAGGATTATGCAAATTTTGCATACAAATGTATGCAGCTTGAAAATGGACCAATCGTATTTTACTTCAGCAGGATTTGATTGGTTCATTTTCAAGCTGCATACATTTGCATATAAACTTTGCATAATGCTGTAACAACTCACCATTATTTGCATCTCAGCTACCATCCCGATCTGCCAATACTACGATCCGATTAAATCCAACATGTCCGATCAGGATTCAATTCGATTTGCCATTGTAAAACGATGGCAAATCGAATTGAGTCGAATCCTGATCGGACATGACGGATTTAATCGAATCGTATAAAGAATCGTATCGTGTAGATTGGGCTTTACAATTGCCATTCAGGTCTCATTCACTAGAAGGTAAATACACTGTGAGCAATGTAAACATTTAAGACTGGATGGTGTGCCTTTACATGATATAATTTTGATTATGTGTACAATCAGTGAAATAAAGTTACCAATTTAGCGGTGGGAATCTGGTAATTTGCTGCCACCACTCTCCAGATTGAAACAAGGTGGAGAGACCTCGGAACTAACTATTCCTAAAAGGGAGGAAACCGGTTATTTGCAACCTGACTAGCCAAATCAACAATTTATAAATAAAATCAATAAATGTATAAATACTGTATATTCCTGCGTATAAGACTACTTTTTAACCCTTGAAAATCTTCTGAAGAGTTGGGGGTCGTCTTATACGCCGGGTGTCATTGATGCCGGGTGATACGCCCTATCCTGTTACCACCTCTCAGATCTCCTTGCTGAGGGAGCGCAACCTATTCTTCCATACCGCTCTGATAAACAGGTAGACAGGGAGAGCTGACCAGTCTACTTAAGGAGAGTTGACCAATGCAACAAGTCAGTTGACTATATACCGGGTAATACATACAGTACAGCACCAGTATCTGTTCATACATAGCACCAGTACATGATTTTTTTATTTTAATTTGGTGTGCGTTGGAAGAGGGGGGTAGTCTTATACGGCGAGTATATCCCAAACTCTATATTTTAACTGGAAAAGTTGGGGGGTCGTCTTATACGCCCAGTCGTCTTATACGCCGGAATATACGGTAATAGCAATGTGGCATTGTGTCTCTTCTGAGGACAGAGTTCTGGCATAGATCAGAATAATCAGGTAAGAAGGGCAAAACTGGAACGATCAATGTGTTGGTTTTATTCATACACATTGAATTGCATTAAAACTGCCAAACAAATATATTGAGCAGTTGAACAGATTGGTTGGGTAGAAATACAGAGAATAGAAACTGAAAAATGTCTGAAAAGTTCAAAATACCGTGTTTGGCTGTGTCCAATAATTCTTTGTGCTGAATTATCCAAAGTTCCGTATATACTCTAGTAAAAGCCGACCCCTCAACTTTTACCTAAAACAAAAAAACAGAAAAAAATTATTGACCTGAGTATAAGCCGAGGGTAGAAGATGTAGCATCTACTATAGGTTATTGGTGCAAGTGTGGACATTTCATACACATTGTAGAAACAGGCTGGATCAGAAAAACGATTAATTCCACATAGCAGGAATCAGTGGTGGGTGCAGGGCGCTGGATGCAGTGGCCGCTCAGACAATGTCCCCCTCCCACTCGGCATATGAAGGAAGATAATCTATAAAGGGACATGTCACCCCCAAAATTAACAGCATTGGGGGAATGAGTACCTCAGACAACCAGCTTCTAGTAATAAAACTCCCTAAACCCTTTACTTGAGCCGAGTAGACCTTTAGGGCTCTTTCCCGCCGAGGCGGTGCGGTATTTTTACCGCACCCCACCTCCGGGCAATGAAAGTCTATGGAGACGTACGTATTTTAATATATACATATGCCTCTTGCCAACCTGAAAGGGAAGATCCGTGGTGAAAAAAAGTTCTGCTTACCCATTGGAGATGTCTGCGCAGAACGCTCCAGATGCGATCGCAAGCAGCAGATGCCGACCTCATCTCCAACGTAGGGGACCCAGGCCACCGGCTGGTAGCGAAGCGGCGGTGAGGTACAGATCGGCTGCCAGGGGTTAGAGGAAGCCCCAAGTAAGTAGATTTTTTTTTAACCTCAGATCTTCCCTTTACGGTAGGGACACACAATACGATTTTTTTACATTTCTTTTGAATTCAAGGTTTACAATACATTTTTCTGATTGATTGTAATATTTAAAAAAATCTAACCAATGTACCACAAACATATGTTACATTTTTCCCCAGTTATGAAAAAAAAAATATTAATAACTTCGAGAAAATTGCTAATCTACCTTACACCATTCAATTTTCATAAAAAATGATCAGAAAAATCCACCACTCCTGATCGACTTATCTATATATATCCCTTTATAATAAAACCCCTGTGTCCCTGCGTCACGCTGTCCCTGTGTAGCTGGGTCCGTGCTTTTTGCTGCTGCGCATGCGCGCAGCACGGACCCAGCCTCACAGAGACAGGAGGACGGGGCCAAGGAGCCGGGCGGGCATGTGAGCGGGCGGCCGGGTGTGCGCGCACGTCCCACGTGAGCGGCAGGTGCATGCGCAGTAACAGGCTTGGGTCTGCTAGTATGTGTGTATATATATATATATATATATATATATATATATATATATATATATATAAACACTAATCGGATATGTGTGTGTGTGTCGCGATCACTCGAAAACTTCTTGACCGACATCAACAAAACTTGGTATACAGATCCCTTACTACCTGGGATGATATGTTCTGGGGGTCTCACCCCCTCCATTTTCACACCTGGGCGGAACTACAAACAGCCAAACAGATTTCACCCATTCACTTTAATAGAAAAACCATGTAAAAGGCTGCCATTCTCACAGTAATCAAGCCACAGTCCCCACACTTGGCACTGGTCACTTGGTGACCGAGGGGAAAATTCAGGGGAAGTGGGTGGAGCATAAAACAACCAACCAAATTTCAGCTATTCATTTTAAATAGGAATATATAAACGGTAGCCATTCTTACACTGTTAATCGCAGGGCTTTCAAACTTTACACAGGATCAATATTCAGGAGAGTGGGTAGCCTACAACAGCCATTCAAAATTCACCATTTGATTTTCAAGGTGAATATCTAAATTGCTGCCATTCTTACACCATTATTAGCAGAGGCCTTAAACCCGCTACAGTCAGACATTGGGTGACTGGGGTTCAAATTCACTAAAGGGGCGGAGCCACAAACAGCCAATCAGATTTCTTTGCTGGTTAAACTGCTTCCCTTCATACATTTTCGATGCTAGGAACCTGAAAGCTCACAAACTTAGTCATTGAGTGACTGCAGGGCCGTTTCTTGCCCCGTTCAGCCGGTTCTGCTGAACGGGGCGCCGATGAGTGACAGATTGGGGGGCGCCAGGCCGTCCCTGTGGCCGCCGCCACTGCTCCCCCTCCCTCCCTCCTGGCGCCTCACTCAGACCTCGATCAGGCGGCGACCAATCGTGCGGGCGCTAGGACCCAGCGCCCGCACTATGCGGAAGTGACATCACTTCCGCATATAGAGCGGTTGCGTCCGGCGCCCGCCGGTACTGGTCGGGTCGCCGCTGATCCTGAGGTCTGCAAGGTGAGGGGGGAGCGGGAGCGGCGGCTGGGGGCTCCCTGTCACTTACTGCTCAAACGGGCTCCCTGTCACTCACTTCCTAAAGGGACTCCCTGTCACTCACTTCCTAAAGGGGCTCCCTGTCACTCACTTCCTAAAGGGGCTCCCTGTCACTCACTTCCGAAAGGGGCTCCCTGTCACTTCCTAAAGGGGCTCCCTGTCACTTCCTAAAGGGGCTCCCTGTCACTCACTTCCTAAAGGGGCTCCCTGTCACTCACTTCCTAAAGGGGCTCCCTGTCACTCACTAGCTAAAGGGGCTCCCTGTCGCTCACTAGCTAAAGGGGCTCCCTGTCGCTCACTAGCTAAAGGGGCTCCCTGTCGCTCACTAGCTAAAGGGGCTCCCTGTCGCTCACTTCCTAAAGGGGCTCCCTGTCACTCACTTCCTAAAGGTACTCCCTGTCACTCACTTCCTAAAGGGGCTCCCTGTCACTCACTTCCTAAAGGGGCTCCCTGTCACTCACTCACTTCCTAAAGGGGCTCCCTGTCACTCACTCACTTCCTAAAGGGGCTCCCTGTCACTCACTCACTTCCTAAAGGGGCTCCCTGTCACTCACTCACTTCCTAAAGGGGCTCCCTGTCACTCACTCACTTCCTAAAGGGGCTCCCTGTCACTCACTCACTTCCTAAAGGGGCTCCCTGTCACTCACTCACTTCCTAAAGGGGCTCCCTGTCACTCACTCACTTCCTAAAGGGGCTCCCTGTCACTCACTCACTGCCTAAAGGGGCTCCCTGTCACTCACTCACTGCCTAAAGGGGCTCCCTGTCACTCACTCACTGCCTAAAGGGGCTCCCTGTCACTCACTGCCTAAAGGGGCTCCCTGTCACTCACTGCCTAAAGGGGCTCCCTGTCACTCACTGCCTAAAGGGGCTCCCTGTCACTCACTGCCTAAAGGGGCTCCCTGTCACTCACTGCCTAAAGGGGCTCCCTGTCACTCACTGCCTAAAGGGGCTCCCTGTCACTCACTGCCTAAAGGGGCTCCCTGTCACTCACTGCCTAAAGGGGCTCCCTGTCACTCACTGCCTAATGGGGGTCCAGGCTGGCTACATGTACTGGGGAAACTGGCTGTTTGTCATTATGTGCATTTACTGGTGAAAAGCGGTCTCTTATTATGTGCATTTACTGGTGAAAAGCGGTCTCTTATTATGTGCATTTACTGGTGAAAAGCGGTCTCTTATTATGTGCATTTACTGGTGAAAAGCAGTCTCTTATTATGTGCATTTACTGGTAAAAAGCAGTCTCTTATTATGTGCATTTACTGGTGAAAAGCAGTCTCTTATTATGTGCATTTACTGGTGAAAAGCTGTCTCTTATTATGTGCATTTACTGGTGAAAAGCAGTCTCTTGTTATGTGCATTTACTGGTGAAAAGCAGTCTCTTGTTATGTGCATTTACTGGTGAAAAGCAGTCTCTTGTTATGTGCATTTACTGGTGAAAAGCAGTCTCTTATTATGTGCATTTACTGGTAAAAAGCAGTCTCTTATTATGTGCATTTACTGGTGAAAAGCAGTCTCTTATTATGTGCATTTACTGGTGAAAAGCTGTCTCTTATTATGTGCATTTACTGGTGAAAAGCTGTCTCTTATTATGTGCATTTACTGGTAAAAAGCAGTCTCTTATTATGTGCATTTACTGGTAAAAAGCAGTCTCTTATTATGTGCATTTACTGGTGAAAAGCTGTCTCTTATGTGCATTTACTGGTGAAAAGCGGTCTCTTATGTGCATTTACTGGTGAAAAGCGGTCTCTTATTATGTGCATTTACTGGTGAAACGCTGTCTCTTATGTGCATTTAGTGGGGAAATTTTGTCAGTAAAAATAATCTTTTGTCAGTAAATTTTTAGGTATTTGTCAGTAAAAAATAACGTGAAAGGTTGGCAACACTGGCAGGCTGCGCGGCGCAACGGGAAAGATACAGGCAGCCCACCTCACGCTTGGGCTTGGCGGGGGGAGGAGCCGACGACAGCGAGCGAGAGTACGGTGGCCGCAGGCAGCCATAAATACGCAGTGTGTGACTGCGTCGCACTCGCAGAGCCTCTCAACCTGAGTCAGTCCAGAGACTAGCAGACTGCCAGGCAGTCAAAGCCAGCCAGGAGCAAGCCCATGGAAGAGGGGTAGGAATGGGGTACCACATGCATGCGTAAAGAGGTGGAAGGTGTGGGTGTGATTAGGCAGGACATGGGTGTGGTTATGTGGTTGGGCGCGGTTAATTTAACCACTCCCATAGGCGCCAGAGAAAATCTTGCTGCCAGGTGCCAGGCACCCCAGGCTCACCCCTGTGTGCAGAAGCAGTGTGCGGCGGAGCCCAGCCCCAGAAGGTGGAGTCTTTTTGGCCAGTTGGACTCGGGCTCCTCGCTGCCACTGCTGCTAGTGGGTGCCTTGGCCCTTGCTGCCGCTGCCCGCTAGCACCTCCATGGTCCCCTGCCCGGACCCCCACCGTTCCTGGCCCGGCGCCTTCTTCCAGTTCCACCTGCCATGAGATGGACCTCATGGTAAGTAGGCAGTAAGGCAGGCAGTCTATGTACAGCACTGCCTCTCTCTTTCTGATGTGGCTGCTGGGGGAGGGGGGCGCTCTTTTTGCCCTGGGCTGGTGGTCAGAACCCACCATGGTGATGGTCTAACAGTGTGACTCCCTGGCTGGGGGTAGGGGGGCACTCTTTTTGCCCTGGGCTGGTGGTCAGAGTCTGACCACCAACCAGCCCAGGGCAAAAAGAGTACCCCCCTTCCCCAGCCAGGGAGTCACAGTCAGACCATGGTGGGCTCTGACCACCAGCCCAGGGCAAAAAGAGCACCCCCCCTACCACCCACAGCCAGGGAGTCAAAGTCAGACCATGGTGGTCTGACGGTCAAACCACCATGGTCTGACTGTGACTCCCTGGCTAGGGGGGGAGAGGGTCACTCTTTTTTTCCCTGGACAGGTGGTCAGACCACCATACTGTGACTCCCTGGCTAGGGGGCGGAGGGGGTCACTCTTTTTTTCCCTGGGCAGGTGGTCAGACGCAGAGTAAAAAAATTAAAAATAAAATAAAAATGGTGAGTTGGTTTCAAGAAGCCTTTTGACATGATTTCACTTAGCAGCTTTGATTTGGGGGGGGGCAATTTTTTGACTCTCAAACTGGGTGAAATTTAGCCTAGAAACTGCCCTGAGTGACTGTGTGTCAAGGTTACAAAAAGTTGGCGGAGGGAAAAAACATATTTCACTTACAACATGTCAACTGCAGTCATTCTTACACTTTTAATGGCAGGGTTCTTAAACTTTGTGCAGGTGCTCACTGGGTAACTGGGATTAATATAAAGGAAAGTGGGTGGAGCCTACAACAGCCAATCAAAATTCACCTATTGAATTTCAAGAGGAATATTTCAATTGCTGCCATTCTTACACTCTTAATAGCAGAGGCCTCAAACCTGCTACAGTCGGTCTTTGGGTGATTTTGCCGTGGAACCAGAAAGCTCACCAACTGTGTTCCAAGGTTAGAAAAAGATGGGCAGACCCAACAACAAACAAATACATACCTGGGCAACGCCGGGTCTTCAGCTAGTATTTTATAATTTAGACTCTACAGATCAGGGCAGAGCACTGGCTGCATCACTAGTGGGTGGAGAAATGTTCCTATCATTGTAGCCCTGTCTGCTGCTTGGCTATGGACTGCCGGGGCCTCTGAGAATCCATATAGTGCTGACAGATATCCATTGTACAGATACGCCTGGACACACACAGCTGAATCTGATATGAGGTAATGTTGGAACAGGAAACAGATCCCTTTACATGACTCCATCCTGCGATGTGATGACATAACTTCATCCACCTGTTTTCACCACAGCCGTTACTCGCAGGAAGTCAGGAGACAGCCGCAACTTCTCAGAGAATGACCAGTGTTCCAACACTTTAGCATACCCGACAGAATAGCATACATTTAAAGTAATATTGTCCTTTTTAGTAGAATCAGTGTCCCCTTGCACGCTCGCTTCGCTCGCTGGGCTGCGGGCTCGGTCCTCGCTTCGCTCTGACAACTTTTTATTCTAACTCTATGTCCACTTGGATAGTGGACATTGCACACCAGGACCCAGGTAGCTAACTCAGGTTGCAAGGTTAGTGCTGCTGAAGGAGATTATGGGGTTAATTTATGACCTGCATGACTTTGCACATGCTCAGTAGCATTTGTATGCTATTCTGTGGGTATGCTAAAATGTTGGAACACCGGACTCCGCAGGCATGGTGCATACACTGCAGGAAGGATCACCACCCTATAGACTGGCCAATAGCTGCATACCCAAACACAGGTGGACAGCTGTAACGCAGGGCTGTGTGCAGAGGCCAGCGCTTTCTATGACAGCAGCGAGCTGTGTCTGTGACGCAGGGCTGTGTGCAGAGTCTAGCGCGTTCTGTGTCAGCAGTGGGGCTGAGACATGGGGCTGTAAACAGAGGCCAGCATGTTCTGTGTCTGCAGTGGGGCTGTGTCTATGACGCAGGGCTGTGTGCAGAGGCCAGTGTACTGTGTCAGCAGCGAGCTTTGTCTGTGACGCAGGGCTATGTGCAGAGGCCAGCGTGTTCTGTGTCAGCAGCGAGCTGCGTCTGTGACACAGGGCTATGTGCAGAGGCCAGCGAATTCTGTGTCAGCAGCGGGGCTGTTTCTGTAATGCAGGGCTGTGTACAGAGGCCAGCGTGTTCTGTGTCAGCAGCGAGCTGCGTCTGTGACACAGGGCTGTGTGTGCGGAGGCCTGCGCATTCTGTGTCAGCAGCAAGCTGTGTCTGTGACGCAGGGTTGTGTGCAGAGGCAAGCGCTTTCTGTGACAGCAGCAAGCTGGGTCTGTGATGCAGGGCTGTGTGCAAAGGCTAGAACATTCTGTGTCAGAAGTGGGGCTGTGTGCAGAGGCCAGCGTGTTCTGTGTCCGCAGTGGGGCTGTGTCTGACGCAGGGCTGTGTGCAGAGGCCAGCGTATTCTGTGTCAGCAGCGAGCTGCGTCTGTGACACGGGGCCGTGTGCAGAGGCCAGCGTGTTCTGTGTCAGCAGGGAGCTGTGTCTGTGAAGCAGGGCTGTGTGCAGAGCCCAGCGCATTCTGTGTCAGCAGCAAGCTGTGTCTGTGACGCAGAGCTGTGTGCAGAGTCCAGCGCATTCTGTGTCAGCAGCGAGCTGTATCTGTGACGCAGGGCTGTGTGCAGAGGCCAGCGCGTTCTGTGTCAGCAAGGAACTGTGCCTGTGACGCAGGGCTGTGTGCAGAGCCCAGCACATTCTGTGTCAGCAGCAAGTTCTGTCTGTGATGCAGGGCTGTGTGCAGTGGCTAGCGCATTGTGTCAGCAGCAAGCTGTGTTTGTGACACAGGGCTGTGTTCAGTCTGACTCCACCTCTTGCAGCCTTACCACAGGATAGAACAGCAGCACTACTCACTCAGCCTGCTGTGAACCCAATCAGCTTGCTGCTTGAGATAATTGTGGAAGACTTAGATCTGCACTAATGCAAACTGACAGGAAAAACAGGACAATTTGTACACTTACCAAGCTATGATGGGAAATACCTCCATTTCTAATCACTATAGGAGCTGCCATGTTCCCCCCTCCCATTCTAGCTGCCCATTATTTATTCAGGGGAAGGTGGGAAGATTGCTTCTGTGACTTCTCTGTCTTTAAAGCACAGTGTACAATCTCCCCACCCACTGCTGATGAAAGCTTTTGTTTGCTCTCTACTATTGTGTGCAATAAAATAATTACATCAGTACTTATCTGCCTGAAATTTCTGTGGTCGGGCAGGCCTTGGAAGTAATGGCCTTGGAGTAATATAACCTTTGCTACAAAATTAAATGTAAAAAGAGGTGGTAAAATTAAAGTTTTTCTTTTTTTATTAATGATACATTGTTGGCATTCATTTTTAATTTGCTATTGAGATGCCCTCTGTGGTAAAAATGGTGCCTGGTTCACTTTAACCTCAGGTAGAGATAGCAGGGTGAGGGATTTGGAATACAATCATCCATATTTATTGAAAGAAAACAAGCCATGGCGGTCACATTATCACAGTAAACGATGCATAAAATAAAGTCTAGCAGAATGCCTGTGTTATCCCAGCGTTTAATACAGTCACATGACACAAGAAGAGATAACTCCTTTAGATTGTAAGCTCGCAAGGGCAGGGTCATCCTCCTAATGTTTACTGTTTTTGTCACAATACTTGTGCTGCTTGGAACTCTGTTGTACATTTTGTTAGTGTATCTATGTTCCCCTTGTCGTCTTATTGTGCTTTGTAAAGCGCTTCGGGAATATGTTGGCACTATATAAATAAAAAATAATAATAATAATAACAACTGCGAAGGGACCCAAAGAGGCCATATTAATATTTCATATCTACAAGAACACAAGGAGAGATCAGCCCTTGAAGTATAAAGTTCCTGTATAGCACTCAGGGCCAGTGCACACCAAAAATCTCTAGCAGATCCGCAAAACGCTAGAGGTTTTTGAAGCAGATTTCAGAGCGATTCTAGGCATGTTTAGAGAGGTTTTCTAAACATGCCTAGCGGTTTTTTTTTGGAGCGTTTTTGTGTAGCAGATTTCATATATTGTTACAGTAAAGCTTCTGTAATAAAAAACGCCTGGAAAACAGCTCTGATCTAGCATTTTTCAGAGCAGTTTTCCACTTTCCTATACTTTAACATTGAGGCAGAAACGCTTCAGAAATCTAAAGAATGCTGCAGCCCCGAGTTTGCGTTCGTGGATAAAAATGAACCGCTCTGGTGTGCACCAGCCCATTGAAATACATTAGCCAAGCGGTTTTCTATCCCCAAGCGTTTTTAAAAACGCTCATAAGCCGCTCTGGTGTGCACCAGCCCTCAGTGGAAATCAAAGCTATAAAAGCAAGCTCTGCCTATAGTTCTCACCAGAAACCCCTCCCTAGAAGTTTGTAGTCTCTGTTTACTGTGGCCAGAGGGGCCTTCCAATCCCAGCGTCTCAAGGCACAAGGCCCTGTAATGCGACCAACTATTCCCCGAGATTTCCCAGGAGATAATTCCCCATCTTACCCACTAAATACATTCTCAGCATCCAAGATCTGTAGATAGAAAAGTCCTATCAATCTTACCGGTATTGTCTTTTCCTTTCTTGCTGGGGGCTTCAGAGGCATGGTACTGATAAGGCAAGGAAACTCAGGAGAAAAACTAATAGAATAGACACCACAGCGTCTCAGGAACATTAAAGAAAGACTCTAATTCCATCAAATGGGTGTTAGGGGTGTGGCAGGGGCGTGGCTTCGGTGTCCTTTCTTATTTTATGAAGTTGGGAGGTATGTGTATTATGATTTCCTCATACAGTGTAGGAATGGTTAAAGACAATGCTGTTTATTATTCTGTCTGTGTTCATTGAGAAGCTGCCAAGTCACATTTCTCATCAGCGTAAACTTACTTGGCTAAATAAAATCTGATTGTAATTATTTTGATATGTTCTGGCTGCGCTACACAAGTTTATTCAAGGCTAACTTTTACCTCACGTCTCTTCCAGGCATCTCAGAGACAGGGCAAGAGTCAAGGAGAGGCCAAAATTTACCCAATCTATGCAAAAATGCATCCCGATCTATGCCAAAACTCAGCCAATATGTGCCAAAATCCACCACAATCTACCCCAGAATACGCCTCAATCTACACCAAAATCCACCCCAATCCGTGAAAAAAACTCAGCCAATCTGTACCAAAATCTTCACAAATGTGTGCCAAAATCCACCTCAATCTTTGCCAAAGTCCACCCCAATCTTAGCAAAAACTCAGCCAATATGCACCAAAATGTGCCCCAATGTGTGCCAAAATTCAGCCAATCTGTACCAAAATCCACCCCAATCTGTGCCCATTGCCTAAACTCAGCCAATCTGTACCAGAATTCACCCCAATCTGTGCTGAAATCTACCCGAATCTACGCCAAAACAGCCAACCTGTACTAATACTTGCCCCAATGTGTGCCAAAATCCATCCCAAAATCCACCTCAATGTGTGCCAAAATGCACCCAATCTGTGCCAAAACTCAGCTAATCTGTACCAAAATCCACCCCAATCCACACCAAAATCCACCCAAACTGTGCCAATCTGTACCAAAATCCACAACACTCTACACCAAAATCCACCCTTATCTTTGCCAAACCTCAGCCAATCTGTACCAACATTTCCCCCGATGTGTGCCAAAAACTTAGCCAACCTGTGCCAAAATTCACTCCAATCTGTGCCAAAACTCAGCCAATCTGTACTAAAAAGTGTCCCAATCTAAACCAAAATCCACCCCAATCTGTACCAAAATAAAGCTCTCCTCTTTGCACTCTGCTGCTCAGGCTTTACAGCTTACACACAGCCCTCCTATCTGCACTCTACTGCTCAGGTCTCACCACTCACACAGCCCTCTCTGCACTCTACTGCTCAGGCCTCACAGCTCACACTCTGCCCCCACCTCTCTGCACTTTACTGATCAAGCCTCACAGCTCACACACAGCTCTCCTCTCTGCATTCTACTGCTCAGGCCTCACAGTTCACACTCCGTCCTCCTCTCTGCACTCTATCTGGTAGGACTAGGGCTGAGGTCACAGCTATCACAAACACTACTGAATAGTAAATGAGGACATAATTTGCATGATCCATTCACGATTCCCTGAAGTTTAGCTACTCTACGACAGCTGTGACATTTGTGTCCAATATTCATGTGAAGTTCAGATGAACATTAGGCTACGTCACCCACTGTAACTGCTTAACGTGATATATACAATGGAGGCACTAAATAACAACAAACCACTAAAAACAATACAAATAATAAACAGGAAGGTAAATGTTGGCCTACCTCCTAGAAAGGGCAGGATATTAATCCACGATTTACCACAAAGCTTTCCATGTGCTTCCTCCACATGCTCAAGTCAATACGTGCCTAAAATGAATGCAAACGAGACGCTTAATATCACAGCAAGATAAGTGCACACAGCATAATGAGCATTGTGTAAAACAACTACCATAGAAGGAGCTGCAGAGATGACGGCATCAGCATCATCCTAGCTATTCCAGGCATGGAGGGAGAGCCAGGAATGTGTGACTGGGACAAACACAGCCCTCCACTCCGCAAGACACTCTGCTGTAGTGATGGCCCAACAGTTTGCTAGCGGGAGGGAGAGGGAGCCAGGAATGTGTGACTGGGACAAACACAGCCCTCCACTCTGCTGTAGTGGTGGCCGAACAGTTTGCTGGCGGACAGTTCCCAGTGAACTTGGGCTGTTCGACGTTCGCATGTAATGCAAGCTTTCTTGTCAAAAGTTTGCATTTTTTACATTGAAGTCAATGGCCACTGAATTTAGTGGTCAATAGCAAAGCCCCCCTACAAGATAGAAACACCAAATGTGCAGGGTATGTTAAGGAGAACAGTGGGAACAAGAGGAATACAAATTTCAAAAAGACCTCGTAGTTTTGGAGAAAATCGATTTTAAAGTTACAATAAGAAAAAAGTCTGTATTTAAAGGGAACCTGAAGCGAGTAAAATTATTTAAAATAAACACATGATGTAGCTGCAAATGAATATTACATACTTTCCTCGCCATCAGTTCCTCTCAGAAGCTCACCATTTTCTTCTTAGTAATCCCTTCCAGTTCTGACAATATTTTGTCAGAACTGAACTATACCAGTTGCTGTCAGTTATATATCAGCAGCTGTCAGTTACAACTGAATGTGCAAGGTAATGTCCATGTTTCCCTATGGCTCAAGTGGATGATATTACAGTTTAACAGTGTGCTGACCAGGAAGCTGTTATGGGGTAATGGCCATTTTTAAAATAGAGGACGGAGAATTTAATTGATCACAGTGGACAAATAGGATGCAGGAGAGGAGAAAGAGATTGAGGAGTAGACTACATGGGAGGTAAGTATGACCTGTGTATGGTTATTTTGACTTTTTATTTTCAGTTCAGGTTCTCTTTAAATGTGGTTAAATAGCAGATGATGTATCAACCTAAAAGTGACCATACATCAGGCGACTTGGTGGCCGATCGACCATCCAATTTGATTATTATAATTCGAATCGGATGAAAATGTGTGGATGCCCGACCGAAAAAGCAACCAATTTTAGGACGGACACAACATGTGGTTTCCTAGTAAAGGAGCGCGTCTGACGTCAGACATCACAAACGCAGCCACGTTACTAGGCAACCACATGGCCTGCGTGTATGGAGAACAGAGTGCGCCCAGAGCCAGCAGAGGATAAGCGGAGGCCGGACAAGTAATGTATAACATGCATTGGGCACCCAGGGGGTGGGGGTCGGGGAACACACTTAACATTAGGGGGGCAGAGCGTCGGGCTGACAGGCAGAGGATGCGGCATCGCAAGGCCAATTCTGGATTGATTTCAGCATAAAATTGATCGGGAATCGGCCTATGGTGTATGGGCAGCTGACAGATTTCTCTCTAGTCAGATTCCATTAGAGAGAGAGATTTGTCTCTTGGTAGAAATCTGCCCATCATCGCTAGATGTATGGCTGCCTTTATGGTAGTGTCAATTTACATATATCAAAAGAAGGAGCAGTGAATTTCATGATGGGGGGGGGGGGGGGGGGGGGAGTGCAAAAAAGAAAAAAATTGCTGCCGTCAGTGATTTCAATTTTAGATGTGAACAAAGCTTTAGTATATAAAGCTGTGGCGGAGAGCAGCATGTGTGGTAGTGGGTAGCGATGTTGCGAACATAGAATTTTCCATTCGCGAACTTACGCAAATGTTCACGAACAGGCAAACCGCCATAGATTTCAATGGGCAGGTGAATTTTAAAACCTACAAAGACTGTTACTGGCCACAAAAGTGATGGAAAAGTTGTTTGAAGGGGTCTAATGCCGGGACTGTGGCATGCTGGAGGGGGATCCATGCCAAAAGTCCCACCAAAACTTATGTAGTTAACGCAAAGTCTGGTTTTAATCCCCAAGGGCTCTTTCACACCAGAGCCCTTTTTCAGCGTTTTAACACAGAGTCTATACTTTGCGTTAACCAAGGAAAAAAGGAAAGTCCATAGACTTTCATTTTACTTTTCACACGCGACGCTGCGTTTTTCGATGCGTTGCGGTACGACGCACCCAGGAGTATTTTTTCGTCGGGAATCTGCGTTTTCCCATTGGGTTAATTAATTACTACCACCGCTACTCAGCGGCGCACCGCAGATTCTTGACGACACGCCACAGCCTATTCAACGCGTGCAGGAACCGGCTCCTGCACGCATTGTCTAATGTGAAAGGGGCCTTAAAGGGACACTGTAGGGGGGTCAGGGGAAAATGAGTTTAAGTTACCCAGGGCTTCTAATGGTCCCCCATAGACATCCTGTGCCCGCGCAGCCACTCCCCAATGCTCCGGCCCCGCCTCTGGTTCACTTCTAGAATTTCAGACTTTAAAGTCTGAAAACAACTACGCCTGAGTTGCCGTGTCCTCACTCCCTCTGATAGCACCAGGAGCGTATTGTGCAGGCCCAGTATGGTCTGTGCCTGCGCAGTACGCTCCTGGTGACATCAAGGGAAGCGAGGACATGGCAACGCAGGCGCAGTGGTTTTCAGACTTTAAAGTCCGAAATTCCAGAAGTGAACTGGAGGCGGGGCCGGAGCATCGGTGAGTGGCTGCGCGGGCACAGGATGTCTGCGGAGGACCATTAGAAGCCCCAGGTAACTTCAACTCATTTTCCCCCGACCCCCCTACAGTATCCCTTTAAAGAGAACCCGAGGTGTGTTTAAAGAATGTTATCTGCATACAGAGGCTGGATCTGCCTGTTCAGCCCAGCCTCTGTTGCTATCCCAAACACCACTAAGATCCCCCTGCACTCTGCAATCCCTCATAAATCACAGCCGTGCTGTGAGGCTGTGTTTACATCTGTAGTGTCAGTCTCAGCTGCTCCCCCGCCTCCTGCATAGCTCCGGTCCCTGCCTCCGTCCCTTCCCTCCAATCAGCAGGGAGGGAAGGGATGCAGGCAGGGACTGGAGTTATGCAGGAGGCGGGGAGAGCAGCAGACTGACACTATAGAGATAAACACAGCCAGCTCTGACAAGCTGTTTGTCAGCAGCGTGGCTGTGATTTATGAGGGATTGCAGAGTGCAGGGGGACCTTAGGGGGGTTTGGGATAGCAACAGAGGCTGGGCTGTATAGGCAGATCCAGCCTCTGTATGCAGATAATATTCTTCAAACCCACCTCGGGTTCTCTTTAAGGGCAGAAATCACAAAATTCACAGCTCTGGGTGTCAGTGGGTTGTGGAGTGTCTCACACAGAGAAATGCAATAGTATTATCAGAATACAGTGAAATAATAATGTGCTGGAGTGGTTCTGTACCTCTGTAACTTTGGTTAAGGGCACCGCCTTTGACATGGGAGACCAGGGTTCGAATCTTGGCTAGGGTCAGTACCTATTCAGTAGGGAGTTCAAGGCAAGACTCCCCAACACTGCAGGGCGGCCTCTTGAGCGCGTCCCAGCAGCTGCAGCTCTTGAGCGCTTTGAGTCCCACAGGAGAAAAGCGCTATACAAATGTTCAGATTATTATTATCATCATCATGGGGATGTTCATGTACAGGGACTCCACGTCCATCGTGGCCAGTATGGTTCCCTCAGGTACTGGGCTGATGGCTGTCAATTTGTTCAGAAGGTGGGTGGTATCCTGTATGTAGCTGGGTCTTTTACATACCAGAGGTTTCAAGATGTTTTCCAGCCACCCTGAGATTGTTCTCTGTTAGAGTTCCGCTCCCTGAGATTATGGGCCTGCCTGGGTTTCCCTTCTTGTGGATTTAATTGGGAAGCATGTAGAAGCAGGCTGTTCTGGGCTCTTCAGTGATAAGGGTCTCTACATGTCTGATGTTTGCAGGCTGTTCTAGGTTTTCCAGGGATAAGAGTCTTTACATGTTGTCCGATGTTTGCGGGCTGTTCTAGGCTCCTCAGGGATAAGGGTCCTTACATGTTCTCTGATGTTTGCAGGCTGCTCTAGGCTTTCCAGGGATAAGAGTCTTTACATGTTGTCCGATGTTTGCGGACTGTTCTAGGTTCCTCAGGGATAAGGGTCCATACATGTTGTCTGATGTTTGCAGGCTGCTCTAGGCTTTCCAGGGATAAGGGTCCTTACATGTTCTCTGATGTTTGCAGGCTGCTCTAGGCTTTCCAGGGATAAGGGTCCTTACATGTTCTCTGATGTTTGCAGGCTGCTCTAGGCTTTCCAGGGATAAGGGTCCTTTATATGTTGTCTGATGTTTGCAGGCTGTTCTAGGCTTTCCAGAGATAAGGGTCCTTACATGTTGTCCGATGTTTGCGGGCTGTTCTAGGCTCCTCGGGGATAAGGGTCCTTACATCAGGGGTGTAGTCCTGGAAAAAGAAGTGAGTGGACCCACCCGAAAAACCGCATCGAAAAAATGGGCGTGGTTAAGCATAGCGTGGGCGTGGTCATGGGTGGGGCCAAATATACATGGCCTTAGCAGTGGTATAAAAGGTCTGCCAGGGGAAGTTTGAGCTCTGTCGTAGTGTATCCCCAAAAAGTAGATGTAATCAGACAGCATTTCACCAAAAATACACATAATCTGGCAGAGGTTCCTCCAAAATACAGATAATATGGCAGTGGTTCCCCCAAAATAGACAATCTGGCAGCAGCAGTTCCCCCAACATACACATAATCTGGAAGCAGTTCCCCAAAATACGTGAAACCTGGTAGTGGATCACCCAAAATACACGTAAAATACATGTAATCTGGCAGCAGTGGTCCCCCAACATACACAATCTGGCAGCGGTTCCCCAAAATACACGTAATATGGCATCAGCGGTTCCCCAAAAATACAGCAGTTCTCCCAAAATAGGTACCCCAAGTATAGCTAGCCAGGTCTATAGGTGTCCCCAGTATAAGTAGCCATGTGTATAGTTGTCCCCAGAATAGGTGGCCAAGTGTATAGATGTCCCCAGAATAGGTAGCCAGGTCTATAGGTGTCCCCAGTATAGCCAGGTGTCCCCAGTATATGTAACCAGGTGTTCAGGTGTCCCCAGTATAGCCAGGTGTATAGGTGTCCCCAGTATATGTAGCCAGGTGTATAGGTATCCCCAGTATAGCCAGGTGTATATGTCCCCGCAGTATATGTAGCCAGGTGTATATGTAGCCAGGTGTATAGGTGTCCCCAGTATATGTAGCCAGGTGTATAGGTGTCCTCAGTATATGTAGCCAGGTGTATAGGTGTCCCCAGTATATGTAGCTAGGTGTATAGGTGTCCCCAGTATATGTAGCCAGGTGTATAGTGGCCCCAGTACATGTAGCCAGGTGTATAGTGGCCCCAGTATATGTAGCCTGGTGTATATGTCCCCAGTATATGTAGCCAGGTGTATAGGTGTCCCCAGTATATGTAGCCAGGTGTATAGTGGCCCCAGTATATGTAGCCAGGTGTTTAGCGGCCCCAGTATATGTAGCCAGGTGTATAGCGGCCCCAGTATATGTAACCAGGTGTATAGCGGTCCCAGTATATGTAGCCAGGTGTATAGTGGCCCCAGTATATGCAGCCAGATGTATAGTGGCCCCAGTATATGCAGCCAGGTGTATAGTGGCCCCAGTATATGCAGCCAGGTGTATAGTGGCCCCAGTATATGCAGCCAGGTGTATAGTGGCCCCGGTATATGCAGCCAGGTGTATAGTGGCCCCGGTATATGTAGCCAGGTGTATAGTGGCCCCAGTATATGTAGCCAGATGTATAGTGGCCCCAGTATATGTAGCCAGGTGTATAGTGGCCCCAGTATATGTAGCCAGGTGTATAGTGGCCCCAGTATGTAGCCAGGTGTATAGTGGCCCCAGTATATGTAGCCAGGTGTATAGTGGCCCCTATATGTAGCCAGGTGTATAGTGGCCCCAGTATATGTAGCCAGGTGTATAATGGCCCCAGTATATGTAGCCAGGTGTATAGTGGCCCCAGTATATGTAGCCAGGTGTATAGTGGCCCCTATATGTAGCCAGGTGTATAGTGGCCCCAGTATATGTAGCCAGGTGTATAGTGGCCCCAGTATATGTAGCCAGGTGTATAGGTGCCCCCCCAGCTGGAGGGGAGCAGCGCAGCAGAGAGGAGCATTGGGCAGAGCAGCTGGGAAGGGCGGACGTTTCCCCCTCCCTTCCCTCACCTTAGGGCTACTCTCCCTGGCTCTCCCCTCCATAACATTGAGGCTGTGGCTGGCGGCGGTGGCTGGCAGCCGCGGGGGTGGGCGGGACTTACCTCCTCCAGTGTTCCGGCGAGTGGACGCTGTGCCTATGCGTGCAGCTAGTCTGCTCTAGTGAAGACCAGACTAGCTGCACGCACGTACGCACGCACAGCGTCCACTCGCCGGAACACTGGAGGAGGTAAGTCCCGCTCACCGCCGCCAGCCACCGCCGCCAGCCACAGCCTCAATGTTATGGGGGGGAGAGCCAGGGAGAGGAGCCCTAAGGTGAGGGAGGGGGGGGGGAAACGTCCGCTCTTCCCCGCTGCTCTGCCCAATGCTCCTCTCTGCTGCGCTGCTCCCCTCCAGGGTGCTAGGGGGGACGGCGTCCACTCTCCAATAATAGTAAGTGGACGTCGTCCCCCCGCGTTCACGCAGGACTCGACCCCTGCCTTACATGTTGTCTGATGTTTGCAGGCTGCTCTAGGCTTTCCAGGGATAAGGGTTCTTTATATGTTGTCTGATGTTTGCAGGCTGCTCTAGGCTTTCCAGGGATAAGAGTCTTTACATATTGTCTGATGTTTGCAGGCTGTTTTAGGCTTTCCAGGGATAAGGGTCTCTAGGGGCGTCGCTAGCCCTATTTTGGGGGGGCCCGTGCCCCCAACCTGTCCTGGGGTGCCACGGATCTCCCGGCCGCCGCTGCCCCGCTCTGCCCTGCTCCGCTCCGCTGTCATTCAGACCTCGATCAGCGCCGGGCGACCAGATGGAGCGGGCGCTAGGACCTAGCGGACACCGCTGATATGCGGAAGTGACGTCACTTCTGCATATTTGTGGTCCCTGCTGTCACTCACTACCTAACGGGGTCCCTGCTGTCACTCACTGCCTAACGGGGGGTCCCTGCTGTCACTCACTACCTAACGGGGGTCCCTGCTGTCACTCACTACCTAACGGGGGTCCCTGCTGTCACTCACTATTTAACTGGGGGTCCTCGCTGTCACTATCTAAACGGGGGTCCCTGCTGTCACTCACTATTTAACTGGGGGTCCCTGCTGTCACTCACTATCTAACTGGGGTCCCTGCTGTCACTCACTACCCAACTGGGGGTCCCTGCTGTCACTCACTACCCAACTGGGGGTCCCTGCTGTCACTCACTACCCAACTGGGGGGTGCCTGTCACTACCTAAACTGGGGGCTCCTGTCACTGCCTACACTGGGGGGCTCCTGTCACTAACTGAACTGGGGGGCTCCTGTCACTACCTAAACTGGGGTACTCCTGGCGCTACCTTAACTAGAGGGCACCTGTCGCTACCTAAACTATCCAGACCAGCCAGCCCAGCATCACCACCAGCCAACCAGCCCAGAATCACTTAGAGATGCGAAGTTCGGATCTTTTCAATGATCCGGATGATTCGAATCGGTTCATTGAAAAGATCCAGACCTCTGATCCGAATCTCGGATCATTTTACAAGGAAAGCATTTGGGAGTGAAATGACTAGCAGGACAGGAGAAGGGGAGGGGGGTGGACACACAGAGAAGGGGAGAAGATGGACAGAGAGCAGGGAGTGGACAGAGAAGGGAGGAGGGACGAGCAGAGAGCAGAAATGTTTGTTTGCACACCATACCCACATGCTGCAATCATATGCTTTACATATATTTCACCTATATGTTCATCTGTATACTCCCATTCCCCAAAGCATTCCCAGAAGTAAAGTGCAGCTGTTTAGAGCAGTGCAGGAGGATCATATTGCCCTGCAATCACAGTGCCTGCCCTGTCCTAGCCCAGCACGTTACTGAGCTGTGCCAAAAGTTTCCAATGTGTTCACTGTGCACAACAACGGAACAGACAGCCTATAATGAGCAGTACATTTCAGCCAGTATCTGTGCTCTACACATATCTGGCAGTGGCACCCATGTCCCCTCTCTCTCATCTACCTGTGGCTGTGCAAGGCTGCCTCCCCTTCTACAGAGCGATCCATTTCTGCTCTGCTTCCAGGACCCCGCTGCCCGCTGAGAGTGGGGCGTGACGCTCCTGGCCCTGCCCCCTTTGCGATCCGAATCACTCATTTTGATGAATCGGATGATTCGACTCGCAAAATAGATTCGGATCAAAGATCCGAATTGTTCATGATCCGGACAACACTAGAATCACTATCAAAAAGGCCACAGCATCACCACCAGTCAGGCCAGCATTTACTTCAACCAGCCAAGCACAGCCCAGCATCACTGCCAGCCAACCCAGCCACAACATCGGCCACAGCATCACTGCCAGCCAGGCCACAGCATCACTGCCAGGCCTTTCAGCTCATACATCATCCCCAATCCAGCCAAAAACAGTATTGCCAGGTACACCAGCCAGTAGAGGAGAATTCAGAAGCCAGGTGAGAGGTGTCTACCATATTAAGGGGGCATTCTGCCTATTTATGTGAAATGCTGTCTATGTATGTGCCTCATGACTGCTGAATTTGTCTTGTTGGGGGCCTCATGACTGCTGAATTTGTCTTGTTGGGGGCCTCACGCTTGCTGACTTTGTCATGTTGGGGGCCTCATGATTGCTGAATTTGTCTTGTTGGGGGCCTCATGATTTCTGAATTTGTCTTGTTGGGGGCCTCATGATTGCTGAATTTGTCTTGTTGGGGGTCACATGATTGCTAACTTCGAGACTATGGGAAAAGCTGAATCGTCATCATATGAAACAATAGCATTAAACCTACTTTTTTAGCTTTTTAAAACAGAAAATAAAACTGGGAGGTTCTAAAAAAATGAATATATTTTTTCAGGAGTAGGATGGATGAAATTGTTTATCTTTTCAGTTTTGCAACTTGGATTTTCCATAATGTTCATGTATGTGTTAAAACGTTTGTATAGTATTTAGTTTAAATTGCTGTTGCCACTTTGCGATAGATAAGTGACTTGTGGGTTGCAGTTTGGGCCTCCAAAAAGTTCGCCACCACTGTCCTAATCTAATGTACGATTGGCCCCACCCATGGCCAGGCCCACGCCCATTTGTTGCCGCGGCGCGCTGCACATAGCCCCCACCTAGTGCCCCCAGATGCCACCGATCTCCAAGGACCCTAGGAACGCCTGTCTCTACATATTGTCTGATGTTTGCAGGCTGCTCCAGGCTTTCCAGGGATAAGGATCTCAATATGTTGTCTGATGTTTGCAGGCAAACCACGAACCATCCTATTGAGTGCCATACTGTAGCTTTTTGTGGGGTCCCCCTGTAATTTGACATAGTGAGTGGTGTTGTTAACTGTCTGTGTGCCTCCTGGATGTAGTCACTGGTGTTCATGATGACTATGGCACCCCCTTTATCCGCTGGTTTAATAATGTCCTTATTCTCCTTAAGGGATCTGATGGCCTGTCGCTCTTGTGGTGTTATGTTCTGAGCCAGTGTCTTTCTTTTATTCAGGATCCTGTTGGAGATTCTGTGTCTGAATTTGTTGATGTATTTGTCCACGTGGGGTTTTTCCCTTTTATGTATTTCTTTGTAGATCTGGTGTGTGTTGGTCCATTATCCTTTGTATCACAGGCCTCCTTATCATGGTAGTGTTCCTTCTGAAGTATTACTCCACATCTCCGCAGAGTGAAATCTTGTCTATGGGTCTTGCAGGGCAGAATGTGAATACTGACATTTCAGCTTCAGTAGTCTGATGAGAGGAAAGGTTTATTACACCTGTGGGTTGCTCTTTATCTGCTGCTTCTGTATCCAGGTGTCAACTCTTTATTCTAAGTCTATGAAGTTTTCTTTTTGTTTTTAATTAGAAATCTCAGTAGTTTCCTATAGAAGGCTTGTAGCTTTCCCATGCTCCAGTGGGGTCATCATTCAGAGACAGTTTCAGGCTCTGTATCTCATTCTTTACAATCCTCTTTCAGTTATAGCAGACTTTTATAAGGTTATTCTGTAATCTCTCTGAGCGCCTCCTGCAGATTGTATGTATGCAAATCTGCTATTGTATGTATGCAGAGTGGGATTCTGCTATTGTATGTATGCAGGGTGGGATTCTGCTATTGTATGTGTGCAGGGTAGGATTCTGCTATTGTATGTATGCAGGTTGGGATTCTGCTATTGTATGTGTGCAGTGTGGGATTCTGCTACTGTATGTGTGCAGGGTGGGATTATGCTACTGTATGTGTGCAGGGTGGGATTCTGCTAATGTATGTGTGCAGGGTGGGATTCTGCTATTGTGTGTATGCAGTGTGGGATTCTGCTACTGTATGTGTGCAGGGTGGGATTATGCTACTGTATGTGTGCAGGGTAGGATTCTGCTATTGTATGTGTACAGGGTGGGATTCTGCTACTGTATGTGTGCAGGGTGGGATTCTGCTACTGTATGTGTGCAGGGTGGGATTATGCTACTGTATGTGTGCAGGGTGGGATTCTGCTAATGTATGTGTGCAGGGTGGGATTATGCTATTGTATGTATGCAATGTGGGATTCTGCTACTGTATGTGTGCAGGGTGGGATTATGCTACTGTATGTGTGCAGGGTAGGATTCTGCTATTGTATGTGTGCAGGGTGGAATTCTGCTACTGTATGTGTGCAGGGTGGGATTATGCTATTGTATGTGTGCAATGTGGGATTCTGCTATTGTATGTATGCAGGGTGGGATTATGCTACTGTATGTGTGCAGGGTAGGATTCTGCTACTGTATGTGTGCAGGGTGGGATTCTGCTACTGTATGTGTGCAGGGTGGGATTCTGCTACTGTATGTGTGCAGGGTGGGATTATGCTACTGTATGTGTGCAGGGTGGGATTCTGCTAATGTATGTGTACAGGGTGGGATTCTGCTATTGTATGTATGCAGTATGGGATTCTGTATCCTTAGTCCTTGAGGTACTAGTACATAAGATTCCAACACATATACATTGGAACCACTCCATCACATTACAGTGAATGGGAGTAAATGTAAAAAATATTAAGCCAGATACTTACGTATGTAGAGGGAAGGCTCTGGGTCCTATAGAGCCCACCAGGGCCGGATTTACCATAAGGCATTGTAGGCACGTGCCTACAGGCGCCTGCTAATGGAAAGGCGGCTCACTCCCCTCCCCCAGTGCCTCCCTATATAGAGTCCCTAGCAGAGAGTTAAAGAGAGGTTACTCACCTAGCTCTGCATTCCACTGATCAGATTTCCCTTCAGCCGGAGCATGGTTCTTGCTACTTAATACTTAGGGGCACCTCAAGATACTTGATATTGAGGGTACATCTTGTTACCTAATACTAAGGAGCCCCTGTAACTACTTATGCTGAGCAAGGGAAGTAGGGTGGAGGGGAAAGCTGTAGGTTTGTGGAGGGTGAAGTCTAGGGTGCCAGGACAGCTGGGCCTATAGGCTCCTGTGGGGTCATCATTCAGAGTCATCATCATTCAGAGACAGTTTCAGGCTCTGTATCTCATTCTTTACAATCCTCTTTCAGTTATAGCAGACTTTTATAAGGTTATTCTGTAATCTCTCTGAGCGCCTCCTGCAGATTGTATGTATGCAAATCTGCTATTGTATGTATGCAGAGTGGGATTCTGCTATTGTATGTATGCAGGGTGGGATTCTGCTATTGTATGTGTGCAGGGTAGGATTCTGCTATTGTATGTATGCAGGTTGGGATTCTGCTATTGTATGTGTGCAGTGTGGGATTCTGCTACTGTATGTGTGCAGGGTGGGATTATGCTACTGTATGTGTGCAGGGTGGGATTCTGCTAATGTATGTGTGCAGGGTGGGATTCTGCTATTGTGTGTATGCAGTGTGGGATTCTGCTACTGTATGTGTGCAGGGTGGGATTATGCTACTGTATGTGTGCAGGGTAGGATTCTGCTATTGTATGTGTACAGGGTGGGATTCTGCTACTGTATGTGTGCAGGGTGGGATTCTGCTACTGTATGTGTGCAGGGTGGGATTATGCTACTGTATGTGTGCAGGGTGGGATTCTGCTAATGTATGTGTGCAGGGTGGGATTATGCTATTGTATGTATGCAATGTGGGATTCTGCTACTGTATGTGTGCAGGGTGGGATTATGCTACTGTATGTGTGCAGGGTAGGATTCTGCTATTGTATGTGTGCAGGGTGGAATTCTGCTACTGTATGTGTGCAGGGTGGGATTATGCTATTGTATGTGTGCAATGTGGGATTCTGCTATTGTATGTATGCAGGGTGGGATTATGCTACTGTATGTGTGCAGGGTAGGATTCTGCTACTGTATGTGTGCAGGGTGGGATTCTGCTACTGTATGTGTGCAGGGTGGGATTCTGCTACTGTATGTGTGCAGGGTGGGATTCTGCTACTGTATGTGTGCAGGGTGGGATTATGCTACTGTATGTGTGCAGGGTGGGATTCTGCTAATGTATGTGTACAGGGTGGGATTCTGCTATTGTATGTATGCAGTATGGGATTCTGTATCCTTAGTCCTTGAGGTACTAGTACATAAGATTCCAACACATATACATTGGAACCACTCCATCACATTACAGTGAATGGGAGTAAATGTAAAAAATATTAAGCCAGATACTTACGTATGTAGAGGGAAGGCTCTGGGTCCTATAGAGCCCACCAGGGCCGGATTTACCATAAGGCATTGTAGGCACGTGCCTACAGGCGCCTGCTAATGGAAAGGCGGCTCACTCCCCTCCCCCAGTGCCTCCCTATATAGAGTCCCTAGCAGAGAGTTAAAGAGAGGTTACTCACCTAGCTCTGCATTCCACTGATCAGATTTCCCTTCAGCCGGAGCATGGTTCTTGCTACTTAATACTTAGGGGCACCTCAAGATACTTGATATTGAGGGTACATCTTGTTACCTAATACTAAGGAGCCCCTGTAACTACTTATGCTGAGCAAGGGAAGTAGGGTGGAGGGGAAAGCTGTAGGTTTGTGGAGGGTGAAGTCTAGGGTGCCAGGACAGCTGGGCCTATAGGCTCCTGTGATGTAAATCCAGGCCTGGGGCCCACCGTTCCTCTCCTGGTCCGGTTCCAGCGCTGGCTCCCCCGTAGCAGCATTCCACCAGTTTGGTCAAATACTGCTCTGCCACGAAGGAGGCTTTCAGAAGGCTTTGGGAGCCTAGTGCTCCTGAGGACATGCCGCTCCATACTGCACACCCTCTCTCAGGCACTCGTGTGTGCACAGTATGGGGCGGCCTGTCTTTGGGAGGATTCGGGCTCCCAAAGACTTCCGAATTCCTGCGTGGCTGGGGATTGAAACAGGGAAGCTGCCGCCACACCAAGGGCACCGGGAGTGAAGAGGAAAGGCTCTAAAGGACCCAGAGCTACCCTCTCCTTATAGGTAAGTATCTGGTTTATTTCTCTTTAGCACGATTCCCAATGACTTTAAACTGAGGGAATCAGCGGTCTCAGCAAAGGTTACAGACGAGGGGAAAAAAGGCTAAACAGAAAAGCCACAAAGAACCCAGGCTGTTAACATCACTATCCAACTATGTTTAAAATGACAAAATAAACGTCTGAGTAGTCCACGGGGTGTGTGTGTTTACAGTGTGTGTATAGTGTGTGTGTGTATAGCGTGTGCAAGTGTTTACGGTGTGTGTGTGTGTGTGTGTGTGTGTATATATATATATATAGTGTGTAGGTGTTTACAGTGTGTGTGTATAGTTTGTGTGTATAGAATAGTGTGTGTAAGTGTTTGCACCATGTGTATAGTGTGTGTGTGTGTGTGTGTGTGTGTGTGTATAAATGTTTACAGCATGTGTAGTGTGTGTGTGTATATAGTGTGTGTTTGTGTGTTTACAGTGTGTGTGTGTGTGTGTGTGTATAGTGTGTATAGTGTGTGTGTAGTGTGTGTGTGTTTGTGTGTTTACAGTGTGTGTGTGTGTGTGTGTGTGTGTGTGTGTGTGTGTGTGTGTGTGTGTGTGTGTGTGTGTGTGTGTGTGTGTGTGTGTGTGTGTGTGTGTGTGTGTGTGTGTGTATAGTGTGTATAGTGTGTGTGTAGTGTGTGTGTGTCAGACGTGTCACAGCCATAGCAAGTGCTTCCAGGCATTGTGATTGGAGGAGCCATCAGTGTGCTTCTCGAAACTATTCCCCCTGGAATCTCTCTCCATACAGAAGCTTCTGGCCTCATCCGGGGATAAAGGAGATGTGTAATTGGGAGTGAAAGTCTATTTATAATAGCTGGTGTATTTGTAGATTACTGGCTCATTAGTGAGTTTGTGTGGAGTGCCGATGCACAGCTCCACGCAGAGATATCCACACTACATTCTCCAGCAGCCAAGAGAGGTTACCTGCAGTCAGGTGTGCAATCCTAAACCAACCACTGCTGAATATCTGGGAATAGGAGGCAATGTAGATGAGGCTGTGATCTGGCCTGGATATAAATGAATCTGTCATGTTAATGACTATAAAGCTGGTTGATTGTCTACCAGGGCTCCTCTCTGATATATATATATATATATATATATATATTTAATATGGCACTTTATTAGTTTAGTCATTTGCTAAACTCCCTGAGAGGCAGTGTGACAGACATTCATCCAGTGATGAGTAATGACAGACACACATTCACCCAGTGACTCAGAGACCAATAGACCTACAATGATGGCTTCATTACATGAAATGCACATTTTACAGGGCCCTCTTCATACATCATCATAGCCGGCTTACTGTGTGTAGGCAACACGTCTCCTTTATGCAAATCCCTGGATCTAACCTTATAAAATACTAAAAATAACATGACTTCAAGAAGGGCGGAGTCGTGACGCTGTTACGTGGCTGAGTCTGCGTCACACACATGCAGGGAGAAGTGACGTCATCACATGACTACAGGGGGAGTGTCCAAGGGGGAGGCACAACCTTCCAGCTGACAGAGGTGTGACTGGAAACAGACAAAGCAGTTCCAGAACTACACACTGCACTCTGTTATGCAACACTTTAACCACTGAACCCAATACTGATGATAAAAAGGGAGTGGCAGAATGTATTAAATGTTCAGCTAATTATATCAGGATCTTAACATGTAGTATGGCATGTGTGTACAGCAGGTGTGTGTGCCGCGTGTGTGTACCTGCCGTACATGCATGTGCTGCGTGTGCGTATGACGTGTGTGCGTAGTGTGTGCTGTGTGTGTATGTGTGGCGTGTGTGTACAGCAGGTGCGTGTGCGGCGTGTGTGCCTTGTGTGTGTATGTGTGGCGTGTGTGTACGGCAGGTGTCCCTCACTGCACAGCTCTCGGTTGTCATACAGGATTTACATGTAAAAGATTTACATAACAAATCCAGAGAGTACATCCTGCACCCAGCAGCAACATTATTTGTTCTATTCACAGATCATCCATCAGGCACACAAATCATCTGGATCCCATCTTGTCACATGGCCTGACTGCCCGAAACCCACTGCTTTCCATACTACCTGTTACTGCTATCCATAAACTGCACAATTACACCTGTTCCACACTATCAGTACACCGACCAACATGCTCCACAGGAAGAAATTGTGACAGGAAATAACTGAAGATCCATGGCCTGGCAACAAGCTGGTGCCACCAGAACCAAAGCCACGCAAACATGCCACAGAACAGCACTGATCATCAGCTGTCAGCAGTATCTGGGGGCTTTCGTGGCCTGTCCTTCCTTAACCTCTAATGTATCCCAGCATGTCAGGTGATGAAGGACAGACGACTGACTGAGAATCATACAGTAGTACAGAGGTGCCAGTAGTGTAAAAATAGGTAAAAACTTTAAAAACAGGGGGTAGGTGGTGGACTTAGCTCCCCAATGTAAACACAAGATGCTGATGGTTTTTTCAACAAAAACATTTGTTTACATACTCCAAAAAAGTGCAACGCATTTCGTAGGCAGTACCCACTTCATCAGGCTATAATCAGGAGTAAGAAAACTCTGTGCTCACAGAGGCGCTGAACTATTGACCAGAGCACACGAGTTGTCTTACTCCTGATTATAGTTGTCTTACTCCTCAGTACAGTGATATAAAGCCCAGGCCTCTCATACAGACCTCAGTACAGTGATATACAGCCCAGGCCTCCCATACAGATCTCAGTACAGTGATATAAAGCCCAGGCCTCTCATACAGACCTCAGTACAGGGATATAAAGCCCAGGCCTGTCATACAGACCTCAGTACAGTGATCTAAGGCCCAGGCCTCCCATACAGACCTCGGTACAGTGATATACAGCCGAGGCCTCCCATACAGACCTCAGTACAGTGATATAAAGCCCAGGCCTGTCATATAGACCTCAATACAGTGATATACAGCCCAGGCTTGTCATACAGACCTCAGTACAGTGATATAAAGCCCAGGCCTCCCATACAGACCTCGGTACAGTGATATACAGCCGAGGCCTCCCATACAGACCTCAGTGCAGCGATATAAAGCCCAGGCTTGTCATACAGACCTCAATACAGTGATATACAGCCCAGGCTTGTCATACAGACCTCAGTACAGTGATATAAAGCCCAGGCTTGTCATACAGACCTCAGTACAGTGATATAAAGCTCAGGCCTCCCATACAGACCTCAGTACAGTGATATACAGCCCAGGACTGTCATACAGACCTCAGTACAGTGATATAAAGCTCAGGCCTGTCATACAGACCTCAGTACAGGGATATAAAGCCCAGGCCTCCCATACAGACCTCAGTACAGGGATATAAAGCTCAGGCCTCCCATACAGACCTCAGTACAGTGATATAAAGCTCAGGCCTCCCATACAGACCTCAGTACAGTGATATAAAGCTCAGGCCTGTCATACAGACCTCAGTACAGGGATATAAAGCTCAGGCCTCCCATACAGACCTCAGTACAGTGATATACAGCCCAGGACTGTCATACAGACCTCAGTACAGTGATCTAAAGCCCAGGCCTCCCATATAGACCTCATGTGAGGATCCGCTGGGCTGCCTGCGCAGGCAGGCAGCCTTTTGACCACTGTTCAGGTCTGCATTCTGCAGGTCTCTGGAAGAGAGACCTTTTGTCAGTTGTGCAGCTTGCTGCTGAGGAATTTGCATATGTTTGTCATGCAGATTGCCTAGCCACATCCTTTGTGGGCTTGCTCTATAAAGAGCTATGTTTCCCACAGTAAGTTGCTGGTCATAAGAATTCTTCCTGTGAAACACTCTGGAGAGTGTCAGCCTTGCTCATTGTTTGAAAGATTAGCTTAAGAGTAATTCTTGGGACTGCACTCGGCAGGTTCCCTAGTGCAGTTAGGATTGCATATCTGTTTTGTTTGTCTGTTGCGATTGTCCTGTCCCTGCGGTGGTCGACAGGAGGTCGTTCTGATCTTTGTTCTTGGAGTATAGCTGGAGCAGCGGTTGCTACCAGCTATCTCCTCTATCTGTCTTGCCTGGTTCGCACTCGCCAAGCGCTAGTGCTGTGGATCCATCTGATCTCCATCTCTCTGTCTCCCTGGATCGCACTGGCCTCTTTTCGCTAGTGCTGTGGATCCTATCTCTCGCTTGTCCCTGTTTTCGTGTGTCTGTCTTGTCTGCTATGAACGCTTGCTGGAGGCTTGGTGAGGTAACCGTTAAGCAAGCACTCGCGTCCTCTGTTTCATGTTTGTCTGTCGGTGGTTAGTTAGGCGTGCTTGTCTCTATTGTGCTTATCACGTGGAGACCGCGCATGAATGCGTGCACTGTTGCGAATGAGTGCGGTGTTCGCGTTCAGTTAGCGTTTGTTATTTTCCTTATCTCCTCATTGTATGATTTGCTGTGCCTTTGCTACTCTCGTGATCCGCCTTGCTGTAGCCTTGTGTCACGTCTGGCGATCGCACCTCTCGCGATCGCGTTCCTACTTCATATCTGCTGTGGTGTGTGCACCGTCGCGGGTTGGCGACTAGTTTGGTGCACACACATACAATCTGTCTCTGTGCTCATTCTCAATCGCCTCTCTTGCGATTGCGTTTCTTCCCTTCGTACAATTCCTCTGCGCTCCACAGCTCCACCTGCCGACAGGAATTTCCCTCTACAGGTGCATTGCACCTTCTGCTGGGTTCCCGCAAATTATACGCTTGTGGAGGATTTCCGCAGTGTCAGCGCACATCCTGTGCGCTGATCACGGAGAGAATTCCACAATCGTTACAGTATGACCAGCCAAACCAAAATTCCCAGTGTAGAGGGAATCTCTGATTTGTATGATTTTGTCGAGTGTGGGTCCTGTGTCTTTAAGAGCTTTAAAAGGCTGAACTCAGAGACCAAAGCGGAATTTCTCTCTGAATGTGTGAGGTTTTGCCTGAATCCCACCTTTCAGATTACTGATCCGTCCACGTTGGCTCTTCAGTTTGCCTATGTGCTCTTAAAAGGCGATTTGTTCACCTGGGCGTATGATGTGCTAAAAAACAATTCTTGGAATGATAATCTGTATCAGTTTCTTGCAGTGATATTCTCTCACTGGTTTTGTAACGATTGTGGAACTTTCTCCGTGATCAGCGCACAACGCGTGCGCTGATACGGCGGAAATCCTCCACAAGCGTATATTTGCAGGAACCCAGCAAAAGGTGCAAAGCACCGGTAGAGGGAAATTCTTGTCGGCAGATGGCGCTGAGGAGTGCAGAGGAACCAATCCTCTGTACCTCCACAAATGCCAGACAGGAATTGTATGAAGCGCAGAACGCAATCGCAAGAGAAGCGATTGCGAATGAGAACGAGCAAAGGGACAGGTTGTATGTGTGTGCGCCAACCTAGTCGCCACCCCGCGTCAGTGCACACACAACAGCAGATATGAAATAGGAACGCGATCGCGAGAGGTGCGATAACCAGACGTGACACAAGGCAGATCAGAACAGAATACGAGGTTAGCAAAGGCACAGCAAATAATACAATGAGAATAACAAGGAAAATAACAAACGGTAACTGAACGTGAACACCGCACTCATTCGCAACAGTGCACGCGTTCGTGCGCGGTCTCCACGTGATAAGCACAATAGAGACAAGCACGCCTAACTAACCAAGACAAGACAGACACCACACAAACGCGCTTGCTACACGGTTGCCTTATCGCAGGCACCAGCAAGCGCACGCAAACAGACAGACAACGAGAATCGATCAAACGGGAACCACTGCTCTTACCGTCAGAGCCAGTACGAACCAGGTATCAGAAAGATCCACTGCTCTTGCTGTCAGAGCAGTGTGACCCAAGCACACGACAAACAGAAGGAGTAACCAGCAGCGACCGCAGCCGAGGTTAGCTCCAAGATCCAGACCAGAGGAATCCACTGCCACTAACGCTAGGGCAAGTGCGATTCAGACAGACAGAACAGAAGGATCCACAGCACTAGCGAAAGTGACTAGCGCGATCCAGGAAGACAGAACAGAAGTATCCACAGCACTAGCGCAGGATGCCAGTGCGATCCAGGTACAGAGTAGCAGGACAGAAGGATCCACAGCACTAGCGAAAAGAGGCTAGCACGATCCAGGGAAACAGATCAGAAGGGGCTACCAGCAACAACCGCTGTTGCGGTTAGCACCCAGACACACAGAACGATTTCCTGTCGCTGGGACAGGACAATCGCAACAGACAAACAAAACAGATAAACAATCCTAACTGCACTAGGGAAACCTGCCTAGTGCAAGTTCCAGGAATAACTCTAAGCTGATCTTCAAACAAAGAACATGGCTGACACTCCTCCAGGAGTGTTTCACAGGAAGGAGTCCTTATGACCAGCCAAGCATTGAGGGAAACAGATAGTACTTATAGAGCAAGCCCACAATGGATGTGGCTAGGCAATTTGCATGATAAACGTATGCAAATTCCTCTGCAGCAAGCTGCAGGACTGACAAAAGGTCTCTCTTAAAGAGACCTGCAGAATGCAGACCTGAACAGTGGTCAAAAAGCTCACAGGTCACAGGCAGCTGAGCAGATTCTCACAGGTTTAAACTGCCTGGCTTACCACCTGCTCTGATTGAATGTGTAGCTGCTGATAAGTCAGCTGATCTTTCCCTTCCATGCAAAACCTTTCAGTATGACAATCAGTTCAATGTGTCTGTTGTCACTTCAGGTTTTAAACAGCAGACATGCAAAGTTGCAAAAAAGGGAAAAACTAAAAGACGCAAGCATCTGAATAAAACACTCCCTTTTGATGTTAATGAGTTGGTGCTGGCAGGCAAATCTGCTGATTTGGCTTGTCAGCCAAAAGATGTGTTGCCCCTAGCAACCACAAATAGAGGTTATTTCTGTCAAGTCTGAAATGTGCAAAACCATTCAGTATTATAATGATGTTTACCATGATGTTGATCTGTCTCCTTGGTTTATTGCCTCAATCCAAAGCTTGTGCGGATCCTACTATAGGTAGGATCGCCCACTATATTAACCTCCTTGCCGGTTATCCCGAACTCAGTTCGGGGTAACCTGCGCAGGAGGATTTCTCAGGCCCCGCTGGGCCGATTTGCATAATTTTTTTTTGTTACAAGCAGCTAGCACTTTGCTAGCTGCTTGTAACTTCCGATCGCCACCGTTCGCCGCCGATCCGCCGCGCCGAGTCGCTCCCCCCTGCCCCAGACCCCTGCGCTGCCTGGCCAATCAGTGCCAGGCAGCGTTGAGGGGCGGATCGGGATTCCCTATGACGTCCCGACGTCCATGACGTCGGTGACGTCAATCCCGCCCAGTCGCCATGTTCTGAACGGGATTTCCTGCATACTCTGATCGCCGAAGGCGATCGGAGTGGGTGGGGGGATGCCGCCCGCTCAGCGGCTATCATGTAGCGAGTCCTAGGCTCGCTACATGATTTAAAAAAAAAAAAAAAAAAAACTCCTGCGCTGCCTCCTTGCCGGAGGAATTGAACCAGCAAGGAGGTTAAAGCAGTTAAAAAATCTGTTCTTGTTCCTGAACTCCACCCATATGGAGATTATCTGGATACTGGCCTGTTTGAACCTCCATTTGCCTCATGGGACATTGGGGACTTGATGGAGGAATTTGATTTTGATTGGAAAGCCTTTTGCGATTTTTACATCGCAAAAAGCGAAGATGTCTTGAATGATTGTCTCGATTCTATGTACCTATTGATTGATTCCGATGAATGTGACGAGGGTGATGTGGATCTGATGATTTATGTATGGCAGACGATTTTGGATGAGTTGCACACACACCAACCAATTGATTCCAATAAAGAGACATCGTTGTCGGATGATTGTTCCTGCATTTCTGGGGTAAAGCATGTGAGTCGTGACATTGTGCGATCTGAAATGAGTGGGTGTGCCACTGTGGTTGATTCCTCTGCGAATCCTGGAGCATTCTCTCCTGACTGCGTGCAGTTTAAATCTGTGCGATCTGATGCCTGTTTCTCTGATGTTCCTGCAGATTGTGATCAGCATGAATGTGCCAGTTTTCTCAAGGATGTGTGGGACCCCTTATCATTTAGAGACAGATCTTTAAGATCTTCCATCTGTGATTCTGCCATGGGGAAAATTCCTAAATTTTGCAGCATCAAAAGTAAAATGAATATGTCTAATAAAGTTTTTCCTGATGTTGTCGCTATTTCTACTGCAGATGCGTCTTTGTCTCACCCTGTTCACACCTGTAAGGGCCTGTTGCCTGGTGACAGTTGCTCCAGTGTTTCTGTCCTGAACACCTTACAGTCTGCCCCACAGATCGCGGAGGTTTGTGCTATGGAAGCGTCAGTTTCACAACCTAAAGCGATTTTTGATTTGCAGGTTTTGCGTTCTGGCTCCTCGGATTTGACATTGTTAGCCGAATCTAAGAGTGAGACAGCGCTTCGGTTTTGCGAATCTGACTCTGAAACATCTTTGCTGGGTCCAGAGAAAGTTTCTCTGAGCCTGCCCTGTACCATGAATAACAATATGATGTCCAATCACACTGACATTTGTGAGTCCCTTTCTTGTTCTGAGGAAAATGCTGATTCTGCACCCTGTACTCTTCATGAGTTAAGATGGCCTTGTTTAGAGTCTCCTGCAGTGTCCCTAGAGGCTCGTCTAGGTATTGCCACTATACTCACCTGTTTTTCTGCAGTTTTGGAGTTGCAAGCTAGTTTGACTGCTACGCAGAATTCTGGGTGCAGCAAGATTAAAGTTAGGGAGTCAGTGTGTGTTCCAGCAAATATTCCTGTACGTTCCGCTCATGATGATGAAATTCAGTCTCAGTTTATGTTGGAACCTTCCCTGGGACATCTGCCCTGTTCACAAAATAAAGTTCCAGTTTTGCCCTGTAACATGGATAGTACAGAATCCTTCTTAGAAAACTTGAAAACTGATGTTCCTGAGGTCTTGCCTGATTTCCTGGAGACCTCCGAGTTCCTCCCAAAGGGTGCAGAACTTGTAGGAGACGTCTCCTGCCCCCCAAGCCCTTCTGAGGTATTGCCCACTTCAGTAGGCATTGCTGCTTTGCTGACTACTTTTTCAGCTCTGGTGGAGCTTCAGTTATGCGTAGTCAATGATGAGTTTTTCTTGAAAGTCCAGTGCTTGAGACCACTGCTCATGATGATCCTCTGCCCGGTACTGGTTTTGGTCCTGTCGTGCCGGACTCTGAGGTTGGTAGTTCCCCGACATGTTCTGAGGTTTCTCCTGTGCTGGTGTACCCCAATGTGCTCTGTGACCCAGAAAGCCCAAGTGTGCCTCGGTTACCAGCATGCTCAGATGCATCCTCGGTGGAGGCATGCTCTGATATGGCCTGCCTGCTTGCATGCCCAGAAGTGGTCCCTGAAAGTCTTTATCTTGATGGGTGTCCTCGTAATTCTGAATCCGGAATTGTCATTGGTTCCATGGGGGTTCTTGATAATTCTCCATGTGAGCCTGGTGATTGTTCTGCCCTCTTGGGATCTCTGTGGAGCTTCAAAGGGTTCTGGGAGATTACGGGAGAAATTTTGCTTGGTACCCTGGATAAGATCAACAGTGGCTTTTGTGTTGTAAGGGACACTTCGAACAGGTATTGTGGCAGGTTTGGTATTTTCTGACGCTCCTTGGAAGATGGTGGGTATTGTCTGGAGGGTGTCGATGGCTTCTTCTCTGGCGTTCATAGTCCTGATGGGTGTTATACTGAGACTGGTAGTACGGATGGGCATGTTTCGGTGGCGATTGCTTCCGATGAGGTCGGTTTCGGCTGGACTGACTCTGGAACTGGGCCTTGTCGGGCTGTCCTGACCTTCATGAGTCTTCAGTTAGAGTCTTTTGCAAATATCAGGTTAGAGGGTCGTCTGGAATCCGACCCTGGAAGGGGGGGGGGGTACTGTGAGGATCCGCGTGGCTGCCTGCGCAGGCAGGTAGCCTTTTGACCACTGTTCAGGTCTGCATTCTGCAGGTCTCTGGAAGAGAGACCCTTTGTCAGTTGTGCAGCTTGCTGCTGAGGAATTTGCATATGTTTGTCATGCAGATTGCCTAGCCACATCCTTTGTGGGCTTGCTCTATAAAGAGCTATGTTTCCCACAGTAAGTTGCTGGTCATAAGGATTCTTCCTGTGAAACACTCTGGAGAGTGTCAGCCTTGCTCATTGTTTGAAAGATTAGCTTAAGAGTAATTCTTGGGACTGCACTCGGCAGGTTCCCTAGTACAGTTAGGATTGCATATCTGTTTTGTTTGTCTGTTGCGATTGTCCTGTCCCTGCGGTGGTCAACAGGAGGTCGTTCTGATCTTTGTTCTTGGAGTATAGCTGGAGCAGCGGTTGCTACCAGCCATCTCCTCTATCTGTCTTGCCTGGATCGCACTCGCCAAGCGCTAGTGCTGTGGATCCGTCTGATCTCCATCTCTCTGTCTCCCTGGATCGCACTGGCCTCTTTTCGCTAGTGCTGTGGATCCTATCTCTCGATTGTCCCTGTTTTCGTGTGTCTGTCTTGTCTGCTACGAACGCTTGCTGGAGGCTTGGTGAGGTAACCGTTAAGCAAGCGCTCGCGTCCTCTGTTTCATGTTTGTCTGTCGGTGGTTAGTTAGGCGTGCTTGTCTCTATTGTGCTTATCACGTGGAGACCGCGCATGAACGCGTGCACTGTTGCGAATGAGTGCGGTGTTCGCGTTCAGTTAGCGTTTGTTATTTTCCTTATCTCCTCATTGTATGATTTGCTGTGCCTTTGCTACTCTCGTGCTCCGCCTTGCTGTAGACTTGTGTCACGTCTGGCGATCGCACCTCTCGCGATCGCGTTCCTACTTCATATCTGCTGTGGTGTGTGCACCGTCGCGGGTTGGCGACTAGTTTGGTGCACACACATACAATCTGTCTCTGTGCTCATTCTCAATCGCCTCTCTTGCGATTGCGTTTCTTCCCTTCATACAATTCCTGTCTGGCGTGTGTGGTAGGGCAGAGGAGCTGTTCCTCTGCTCTCCACAGCTCCACCTGCCGACAGGAATTTCGCTCTACAGGTGCATTGCACCTTCTGCTGGGTTCCCGCAAATTATACGCTTGTGGAGGATTTCCGCAGTGTCAGCGCACATCCTGTGCGCTGATCACGGGGAGGATTCCACAATCGTTACACCTCAGTACAGTGATATAAAGCTCAGACCTCCCATACAGACCTCAGTACAGTGATATACAGCCCAGGCCTCCCTTACAGACCTCAGTACAGTGATATAAAGCTCAGGCCTGTCATACAGACCTCAGTACAGTAATATAAAGCTCAGACCTCCCATACAGACCTCAGTACAGTGATATAAAGCTCAGGCCTGTCATACAGACCTCAGTACAGTAATAAAAAGCTCAGATCTCCCATACAGACCTCAGTACAGTGATATAAAGCTCAGGCCTGTCATACAGACCTCAGTACAGTGATATAAATCTCAGGGCTCCCATACAGACCTCAGTACAGTGATATACAGCCCAGGCCTCCCATACAGACCTCAGTACAGTGATATACAGCCCAGACCTCCCATATAGACCTCAGTACAGAGATATAAAGCTCTGACCTCCCATACAGACCTCAGTACAGGGATATAAAAGCCCAGGCCTCCCATACAGACCTCAGTACAGTGACATAAAGCTCAGGCCTCCCATACAGACCTCAGTACAGTGATATAAAGCTCAGGCCTGTCATACAGACCGAAGTACAGTGATATAAAGCTCAGACCTCCCATACAGACCTCAGTACAGTGATATACAGCCCAGGCCTCCCATACAGACCTCAGTGCAGTGATATACAGCCCAGGCCTCCTATACAGACCTCAGTACAGTAATATACAGCCCAGGTCTCCCATACAGACCTCAGTACAGTAATATAAAGCCCAGACCTCCCATACAGACCTCAGTACAGTGATATAAAGCTCAGACCTCCCATACAGACCTCAGTACAGTGATATACAGCCCAGGCCTCCCATACAGACCTCAGTACAGTGATATAAAGATCAGGCCTCCCATACAGATCTCAGTACAGTGATATAAAGCTCAGGCTTCCCATACAGACCTCAGTACAGTGATATAAAGCTCAGGCCTGTCATACAGACCTCAGTACAGTGATATACAGCCCAGGCCTCCCATACAAACCTCAGTACAGTGATATAAAGCCCAGGCCTCCCATACAGACCTCAGTACAGTGATATACAGCCCAGGCCTCCCATACAGACCTCAGTACAGTGATATACAGCCCAGGCCTCCCATACAGACCTCAGTACAGTAATATACAGCCCAGGCCTCCCATACAGACCTCAGTACAGTGATATACAGCCCAGGACTGTCATACAGACCTCAGTACAGTGATATACAGCCCAGACCTCCCATATAGACTTCAGTACAGTGATATAAAGCTCAGATCTCCCATACAGACCTCAGTACAGTGATATAAAGCTCAGGCCTGTCATACAGACCTCAGTACAGTGATATAAAGCTCAGACCTCCCATACAGATCTCAGTACAGTGATATAAAGCTCAGGCCTTCCATACAGACCTCAGTACAGTGATATAAAGCTCAGGCCTCCCATACAGACCTCAGTACAGTGATATAAAGCTCAGACCTCCCATACAGACCTCAGTACAGTGATATAAAGCTCAGGCCTCCCATACAGACCTCAGTACAGTGATATAAAGCTCAGGCCTGTCATACAGACCTCAGTACAGTGATATAAAGCTCAGACCTCCCATACAGACCTCAGTACAGTGATGTAAAGCCCAGGCCTCCCATACAGACCTCAGTACAGGGATATAAAGTTCAGGCCTCCCATACAGACCTCAGTACAGTGATATAAAGCCCAGGCCCCCCATACAGACCTCAGTACAGTGATATAAAGCCCAGGCCCCCCATACAGACCTCAGTACAGTGATATAAAGCCCAGGCCTATTGCAAGCTACCTTGAAATTCTAGAGGTTGACGCAGCAGAGTATTGCAACTTTAAAGTGAACCTAAACTATAACTGCCGGTGTGAAAGGGAAGGCCAATGATGGGGGGGGCGCTAGTAGACAGTGCCCATAACTGCCAGTGTGGAAGGGAAGGCCAATGATGAGGGAGGAGGGGGGGGGGTTAGTAGACAGGAAATTACATCACCAGTGCCCATAAGTGCCAGTGTGAAAGGGAACGGCAATGATGAAGGGGGGTAGGTAGACAGGAAATTACATCACCAGTGCCCATAAGTGTCAGTGTGGAGGGAAAGGCCAATGGGGAGGGGTTGTAGCAGACAGACAATTACATCCCCAGTGCCCATAACTGTCAGTGTGGAGGGAAAGGCCAATGGGGAGGGGTTGTAGCAGACAGGGAATGACATCACCAGTGCCCATAACTGCCAGCGTGGAAGAGAGGGTCAGTAGGGAGGTGGCTGGCAGAGAGGAAAGGACATCACCAGTGCCCATAACCGCCAGCCTGAAAGGGAAGGGACAGTAGGCAGAAAGTACAGCCCTGGCATCTTTGGGAAACGATAGCATGGATTACGGGGGACAGGAGGGCACAGTGGTCAGATCTCTGTACACGTACATATTAGGTTTCTGATGGATTTTAGGAGGTAAGAGAACGGTACATATATACTTCTTTCAGAAGTACATTGCAGACAGAAGCATAAAGAGTTAAATCTAAGCCCGCCGCAGAGGCTTATGGGAAGCAGGTGTAACTCCACACTGTCCAGGGGATGTGGTGGAGATTGCTGTCTGTTATGGGCAGAGTATAGCATTGCTGTAAAGCTACACCCGCCGCAGATGCTTATGGGAAGCAGGTGTCACTCTGTCCAGGGGATGTGGTGGAGATTACTGTCTGTTATGGGCAGGGAATAGCATTGCTGTAAAGCATTCCACAAGCCTGGAACACACTATATTTCCTGGACATACATATTTCATTCCCAGCACTGTAGTGTAATTGCTGCACAATATCCCCCCATAGGACAGCAGCAGGCTGGATAGAATTGCTGTGTGATTGCACATTCGCTTCTTAGGCAGATTGTGTGGGGTTAACATGACAATGGCTGCGTGGGAGAGAGTTATAACTGTACAACACAAAGAAACGCTGGAAGACAAGTGTGGAAGATTGCTGCGTCACGGGAGCTGCCGACCAACTATACATGCCACACAGAGTCACGGGAACCGCAAACCGCCTGTACGTGCCACACACATTCCACCGCAGTGACCATAGTCACGGGAACCGCCGGCCGCCTGTGCGTGCCGCACACATTCCACCGCAGTGACCAGAGTCACAGGAACCGCACACCGCCTGTATGTGCCACACACATCCCACCGCAGTGACCAGAGTCACGGGATCCGCCGGCCGCCTGTGCGTGCCGCACACATTCCACCGCAGTGAACAGAGTCATGGGAACCGCACACCGCCTGTATGTGCCACATATATTCCACAGCAGTGACCAGTGTCACGGGAACCGCCGACCGCCTGTACGTGTCACACACATCCCACCGCAGTGACTACAGTTAGGGGAACCACTGACCGCCTGTACGTGTCGCACACATTCCACCGCAGTGACCAGAGTCACGGGAACTGCCGGCCCCCCGTACGTGCCACACACATTCTACCATAGTGACCAGAGTCACGGGAACTGCCGACTGCCTTTATGTGACACACACATTCCACCGCAGTGATGGGAACCGCCAACCGCCTGTATGTGCTGCACACATTCCACCGCAGTGACCAGACTCATGGGAACCGCCGACCGCCTGTATGTGCCGCACACATTCCACCACAGTGACCAGACTCATGGGAACCGCCAACTGCCTGTATGTGCTGCACACATTCCACCGCAGTGACCAGAGTCACGGAAACCGCCGACCATCTGCACGTTCTGCACACATTTCAGCGCAGTGACGAGAGTCACGGGAACCGCCAACCGCCTGTACGTGCAGCATACATTCCACCGCAGTGACCAGAGTCACGGAAACTGCCTGTACGTGCCACACACATTCCACCGCAGTGACCAGAGTCACGGGAACCGCCAACCGCCTGTACGTGCCACATACATTCCACCGCAGTGACCAAAGTCACGGGAACTGCTGTCCGCCTATACGTGCCGCATACATTCCACCGCAATGACCAGAGTCGCGAGAACCACCGACCGCCTATACGTGCCGCATATATTACACAGCAGTGACCAGAGTCACGGGAACCGCCGACCGCCTGTACGTGTCGCACACATTCCACCGCAGTCACCACAGTTACGGGAACCGCCGACTGCTTATACGTGCCATACGCATTCCACCACAGTGACCAGAGTCACGGGAACCGCCAACCGCCTGTACGTGCCACACACATTCCACCACAGTGACCAAAGTCACGGGAACTGCCGTCCGCCTATACGTGCCGCATACATTCCACCGCAGTGACCAGAGTCATGGGAACCGCTGACCGCCTGTACGTGCCGCATACATTCCACTGTAGTGACCAGAGTCACGGGAACCGCCGACCGTCTGTACAAGCAGCACACATTCCATCGCAGTGACCAGAGTCACGGGAACCGCTGGCCGCCAGTACGTGCCGCATACATAACACTGCAGTGACCAAAGTCACGAGAACCGCCGTGCGCCTGTACGTGCCGCACACATTCCACCACAGTGACCAGAGCCACAGGTACCACCAACACGTGCCGCGCACATTCCACCATAATGACCAAAGCAATACTAAGCTCACACTGGGCAAATATCAGGCGCTTCTCAACATTGCCAACCGACGCACACACACAGGCCCACCCCCCACAGTGACCAATGTAAGCCTGGGCTCACACTGGGCAAATCCCACGCGGTTCTCAACATCGCCAACCGACGCACACACAGGCCCATCCCCCACAGTGACCAATGTAATACTGGGCTCATACTAGGCAAATCCCACACGTTCCTCAACATTGCCAACCGACGCACACACAGGCCCATCCCCCACAGTGACCAATGTAATACTGGGCTCACGCTGGGCAAATCACACACGTCCCTCAACATCGCCAACCGACGCGCACGCAGGCCCATCCCCCACAGTGACCAATGTAAGACTGGGCTCACGCTGGGCAAATCACACACGTTCCTCAACATCGCCAACCGACGCACACACAGGCCCATCCCCCACAGTGGCCAATGTAATACTGGGCTCACACTGGGCAAATCCCACGCATTCCTCAACATCGCCAACCGACGCACACACAGGCCCGTCCCCCACAGTGACCAATGTAATACTGGGCTCACACTGGACAAATCCCACGCGTTCCTCAACATCGCCAACCGACGCACACACAGGCCCATCCCCCACAGTGACCAATGTAAGCCTGGGCTCACACTGGGCAAATCCCACGCGGTTCTCAACATCACCAACCGACGCACACACAGGCCCATCCCCCACAGTGACCAATGTAATACTGGGCTCATACTAGGCAAATCCCACACGTTCCTCAACATTGCCAACCGACGCACACACAAGCCCATCCCCCACAGTGACCAATGTAATACTGGGCTCACGCTGGGCAAATCACACACGTTCCTCAACATCGCCAACCAACGCACACACAGGCCCATCCCCCACAGTGACCAATGTAAGACTGGGCTCACGCTGGGCAAATCACACACGTTCCTCAACATCGCCAACCGACGCACACACAGGCCCATCCCCCACAGTGGCCAATGTAATACTGGGCTCACATTGGGCAAATCCCACGCATTCCTCAACATCGCCAACCGACGCACACACAGGCCCGTCCCCCACAGTGACCAATGTAATACTGGGCTCACACTGGGCAAATCCCACGCGTTCCTCAACATCGCCAACCGACACACACACAGGCCCATCCCCCACAGTGACCAATGTAAGACTGGGCTCACGCTGGGCAAATCACACACGTTCCTCAACATCGCCAACCGACGCACACACAGGCCCATCCCCCACAGTGGCCAATGTAATACTGGGCTCACATTGGGGAAATCCCACGCATTCCTCAACATCGCCAACCGACGCACACACAGGCCCGTCCCCCACAGTGACCAATTTAATACTGGGCTCACACTGGGCAAATCCCACGTGTTCCTCAACATTGTCAACCAACGCACACACAGGCCCGTATGCAATTTTCTTGTTCTCCTGAGTTTTCTCCTAGGTGAGGTTTTCACACCTTGTCATAAAATGCGCTTTAAACCACCAGCCAGCAAGAAAATACACTAAATAATGTTGACAGTACTTTTTCACCTGCTTTTTGGTACTTTTTTTGTAAAGTGCTGAAAAGTCATTTAAAAAAAAAGTTGAAAATGATCTCCTGGGAGAAAACAAAGTAGAAAAACTAAATTGCATATGGGGCAGAGTGTTCATCAAAGGGTGGTTCACAGCCGCTAACATTATAGGCATTATTTTGCTTTCATAAGGGTGGAAAACATTTGGAAAACTGGCTGCATTTGTTCAGACACTATGGCCCACATGCAATTAATTTTTTCTCCTGACTTCTCCTAGGAGATAATTTTTCAACTTCTTTTTAAAATAATTTTTCAGCACTTTGAAATTGAAAAAGTACCAGAAAGTAGATGAAAAAGCATTAGCAAAATTATTTTAAATATTTTCTCATTTGCTGATAGTTCAAAAGGCAGGAGACAAAGTTAATTGCATATAGGCCTATGGCCCTTATTTAATTCAGTTTTTCACCTAAGTTTTCCCCTAGGTGATACTGTCACACTTTATCAATAACATGATGGCGTTAACCAAGGTAAAATGAAAGTCCATAGACTTTCATTTTACCTTTCACACCCGATGCTGCATTTCGATGCATTGCAGGTCGACACACCCGGGAGCATTTTATCGTCGGGAATCTGTTTTCTCATCGGGTTAATTAATTACTACAGCCACTACTCAGCGTCGCACTGCAACATCCTGACGATAGCCTATTCAACGCATGCAGGAAAAGGCTCCTGCACGCGTTGTCTAATGTGAAAGAGCACTTAGAATAATTTTGACAGTACATTTTTCACATACTTTTTGGTACTTTCTCAATTGCAGAGTGCTGAAAAATTATATAAAACAGAATATGAAACAATATCTCCTAGGAGAAAAAGTGAATTGAATAAGGGCCTATGTGCACTCCCTTTATTGGACATTCTCTCTCTCCTGGACTTCTCCCCCTCCTGGGCTTTTTCCCTCTCCCAGACGTTCTCCCCCTTTCTCGGGAATTCTCCTACTCCCGAGCCTTTTCCATCTCCCAGATGTTCATCCTCTCTAGGGCCTTCTCCCTCTCCCAGACATTCTCCCTCTCCAAGACCTGCTCCCTCTACGTTCTTTTACTCTCGGGCCTTCTCCCATTTCTGGGCCTTCTCCTTTCTCTAGGTCCTTCTCCCTCTCTGGCCTTCTACTCTCGGGCCTTCTCAGTCTCCAGGACCCTTTCCTACTCCCAGGCCTACTCTCTCTCTCCAGGACCTTCTCTTGAGCCTTCTCCCTTTCCCGGGCCTACTCCCTCTCCAGGACCTTCTCCTTCTTCTACTCTCAGGCATTCTCCCTCTTCTGGGCTTTTTCCCTCTCCAGGACCTACTCACACTCCCGGGCCTTCTCCTTCTCCAGGACCTTCTCCCTCTCCTGGGCCTTCTCCCTTTCCCGGGCCTACTCCCTCTCCAGGACCTTCTCCTTCTTCTACTCTCAGGCATTCTCCCTCTTCTGGGCTTTTTCCCTCTCCAGGACCTACTCACACTCCCGGGCCTTCTCCTTCTCCAGGACCTTCTGCCTCTCCCAGGCCTTCTCCCACTTCTAGGCCTTGTCCTTCTCCCGGACCTTCTCCTACTCCCTCTCCTGGGCCCTCTCCCTTTCCTGGGCCTTCTCCCATTTCCAGGCCTTGTCCCTCTCCCTTTCCTGGACCTTCTCCTACTTCCAGGCCTTCTCCCACTCCGGAGCCTTCTCAGTCTCCAGGACCGTTTCCCTCTCCAGGACCTTCTCCCACTCCAGACCTCCTCCCTCTCCAGGACCGTCTCACTCTCCAGGACCTACATACCCCCTCCCTCGCACATGATTGGCTGAGCGTCATGCAGAGGGGCGGGCCTGCAACACATGAGCAGGGAGTTGTGACAGTGACAGCCTCTATATGCGCACAATAATAAAGCATTATAATTACAAAGCCATGTCTGTACAGAGATATTCCATATATAGCCACTCTGCTGCTGAGGCCAGTTCACAAAGCTGTGTTTTCACAATATTATTAGTGCATGAACAGAATGCTGCTATTGTTGTGCGTTCTGCCCTGGGGGGTTCCCTGCTCTTCCCCATTGCTGTATCTGACACAATAGCACCGTTGTGGGCCTGATCTGCATTCTCTGTGCTGTAGGCTTACATAACATCCCGGTCAGCCATGCCGCTATTACTAGCACTAACTGTAGGGCCACAAATACTTGTACACGTAACTCGGCTGACAATCTAGTGTGTACAGGTGACCTCCGAGGATGGGGGAAGCGGCAGGAAACATCAGATTATAAATGAGCGGAAACAGCTGATCATGCGGTTCCCATCCTTACCCGCCCAGTGACCAGCTCCATTGTGTGCTGTCCCATCTTCCCTCCTCCCATCGCTATAGCAACAGAAGGTGTAGCTCGGCAGCAGCTGATAGACACGTCTATAAGAGCTTATGTCCAAGGCGGTCACTCGCAGCACTGGGAACCTCATCCCTAAAGCTATCGGCCTCTTCCATGCAGGCAGCTCCGTATACACGCCCGAGCGGTCAGTGCCACACCTAACACGGGATTTTGTCTGCACTGTCTGAAGAAGGGGACCTGCTGTTAGCAATTGTTACGTGTATGTGCTGATGAAGCAATAAAAAACAGGACATTTGCAACTTGAAACTGGTGTGCTAGCCTGAACTTACATTTGGCTAACACGAGATGAGGAGGTCACCACACCCACCATGTGTCACCTGCTGTCTAACTATGCCCCATTCCTACAGGAGAAAGCTGCTGCCTGTGTACACCAGTGTGGTCTATGGAGGCTGCACCACAGGCAATAACACTGTGTACAGAGGCTGCACCGCTGGCAGTAACACTGTGTACAGAGGCTGTACCGCAGGCAATAACACTGTGTACAGATGCTGCACCGCTGGCAGTAACACTGTGTACACAGGATGCACTGCAGGCAATAACACCGTGTACAGATGCTGCACCGCAGGCAATAACACCATGTACAGATGCTGCACCGCAGGCAATAACACCATGTACAGATGCTGCACCGCAGGCAATAACACTATGTACAGAGGCTGCACCGCAGGCAATAACACTGTGTACAGAGGCTGCACCGCAGGCAATAACACTGTGTACAGAGGCTGCACCGCAGGCAATAACACTGTGTACAGAGGCTGCACCACAGGCAATAACACTATGTACAGAGGCTGCACCAGCACCGCAGGCATTAACACTGTGTACAAACTTCAAGAATGGAGACTGCACACAAAAGGCCATGGGGCGAGCCAAGTACGTGAAGTGTTTTTTATGATGTCTTTCTCTCCTAGGCTGAAATGGATTGCGCAGAACGTTATAACAGGACTTTTTCAAGATTGGTATCGTAAAATTATGATAGAGCAGTAATATTATATTTCTATTATGCATATGAATCATTGTATAAACCTACTATATTTGGGTGTCCTAATCCTCAGTTATTGTTTCTGGGGTAGACACCATATGGTGTAGTTCCCCTGATGGACTTTTGATATATTTCACTGTTATATGTGTTTGGTGTGGTCATGTGATTGTCACATGACTTCCTGTAAGGGGGGTATTTAGGTGTCACAGGTGATGGGTGTGGCACACCTGAGGAAGGGCTCCGCCCGAAACATGTTGTGTTTGTGCCTTTACATGCTTTGAATACAGCTTGTTGCTGAAGCCTTTTGTGTGCAGTCTCCATTCTTGAAGTTTGTATCACGTTATAGCAGGAGTGATGTACCTGCAGGAGATCTGCACCGGCACGAGGGTCTGTGTTAGGCCTAGTAGGTGGGTGACGTGTGAATCTTTGAAAAATAACATTGTGTACAGAGGCTGCACCGCATGCAATAGAACACTGTACAGAGGCTGCACCGCAGGCAATAGAACACTGTGTACAGAGGCTGCACCGCAGACGCACTGTGTACAGAGGCAGCACCGCAGGCAATAACACTGTGTACAGAGGCAGCACTGCAGGCAATAACACTGTGTACCGAGGCTGCACCGCAGGCAATAACACTGTCTACAGAGGCTTCACCGCAGGCAATAACACTATGTACAGAGGCTGCACCAGCACCGCAGGCAATGACACTATGTACATAGGCTGCACCACAGGCAATAACACTGTGTACAGAGGCTGCACCGCAGGCAATAACACTGTGTACAGAGGCAGCACCGCAGGCAATAACACTGTGTACAGAGGCAGCACTGCAGGCAATAACACTGTGTACCGAGGCTGCACCGCAGGCAATAACACTGTCTACAGAGGCTGCACCGCAGGCAATAACACTGTCTACAGAGGCTGCACCGCAGGCAATAACACTATGTACAGAGGCTGCACCAGCACCGCAGGCAATGACACTATGTACATAGGCTGCACCACAGGCAATAACACTGTGTACAGAGGCTACATTGCAGGCAATAGAACTGCTGGTTTCTCCCAGCAGCGAGCCAATGGAATGAATCTGCATGAGTTACTTCCCTCTTCCTCATATTACTACTATATGTTTAGTGCCGTTATCTCGTACTAAGTGTTCTTCCCCCCCGTGTATTCGATGCCCTTTCCACCACCTGTGGCGTGTGTGTGTGTGTGTGTGTGTGTGTATGTGTGTGTGTTTTGTATATGTACATATGGGTTTATATTTATATAGTTATACATTTATTATATGTATGTGTGTATATCTTACTAACATCATAAATGTGAACGTTTGGATGTTTGTTACTCAGCCACGCAACAATGGCTGAGTAGATTTGAATGAAATTTGGCACACACATAGTACATTACCTGGAATAACATATATATACAAATTTCTAAACTACAAATCCTAAACTGCAGCCATTCTTACACTGTTAATGGCAGGGTTCTCAAACTTTGCACAGTTGGCCACTGGGTGACTGGGATTAATATCCAGAAAAGTGGGTGGAGCCTACAATAGGCAAAAAATTGGCGATTGATTGATTGGCTATCTCTCCAGCAGCCGCTGGAGAGATACGTAGAGGGCGCACTTCTCCTGCGTAGGCTGGTTACGATGACATCAGTGACAGTACCCGGGTTCTTGTAGCTGCGGGCAGCGGAGGACGGCAGCGTGGGAGCGATCCAGGCGTATGGGGCTGGAGGAAGCCCCGGGTATGTATATTTTTTTTTATTTGATCTCTGGTACAATTTAAGTGATTGGGGTTCAAATTCAGAAAAGGGGGTGGAGCCACAAACAGCCAATCAGATTTGTAGCATTTCAATGCAAATTATTGATGCCGAAGACTGCAAAGCTCACAAAATACGTCATTGATTAATTGAGAAATTGTCTGTTAGGGTTAGAAAAAGTGGGTGCAGCGTATACCAGCCAAATACATACCCGGGCAACGCCAGGCCATCAGCTAAATATATATATATATATATATATATATATATATATATATATATACATACATATATATACACACACACACACACACACACACTCCCCCCCCCCCCCCACACACACACACGCCCACCCTGACCTCCCTTAACATATACGTTCCCATTTCCTCCCCCCCCCCCCCTTCTCACCCCCACATACACTCTTTATACTTTTAGAAATATTTTTATATCCCATCATTTTTTTATTTAAATTGTTGTTAGAAATAATGGTTGTTGCAAGTCTTATTTAGCCATCTGTCTCTACCCACAGTATATGCTCCATCTTATTCAGCCCCGGATTTACATCACAGGAGCCTATTGGCACAGATGTCCTGGCACTCTAGACTTAGCCCTCCATGAACCTACAAACCCCAGCCGAACCGCACCGCAAGTGTGCTGGCTATACTAGCCGTCACTTCTCCCTTACTACCCTTGTCCATCATAGGTAGCTACAGGTGCCCTACAGTATTAGGTAGCCAGACATACCCTCACTATTAAGTAGCTAGAGTTGCCCCCTAGTATAAAGGTAGCTAGAGTAACCTCAGTATTAAGTAGCTAGAGGTGCTCCCGACTGAAGGTAAATCTCGTCAGTGGAAATCCGAGAGCAGGGTGAGTAACTTCTCATTTACACTCTCATCAGGACTACATAGGGAAGGAGGAAGGGAGGCGTTAGGGGAGTGAGTCGCCTTTCCATCATTATGCGCCTGTAGGCAGGTGCCTACAGTGCCTTATGGTAAATCCGGCCCTGATCTTTTTGCCTGAGGAAGCAGGTCACCCCCGCGAAACGCATTGTATTTTACTGCAGTATGTAAATAAATTATTTTGCTAAAAATTGATGGGCATTTTTTGTGTCTGCCCAGAGGAGGTAAGTCCACCACTACCTCCTCATTTTTACACGTTTTAGATCTTTTTATCCTTCTGGTGCCTCTGTATCCATACTACATCCTAGGTGTGTAGGTAGTATAAGCCACAGGGTGTGTCTGCATGTGTACACAGCAATGGTGAGTATATACACTGTAGCCTCAATTCACGAAGGGCAGTTCTGGACAATAATTCAGGTCGGTAAAATATGGCATTTCGTATTTTACAATTTTTTCTTCCAAATTCACTTTGATTTTCTGCATGCAGTAGATGTTCAGTAATTTGCCATAAAGGGAACCTAAAGTGTTAAAAAAAAAAAGCAGGTTTAATTTACCCGTGCCATCTACTGGCCCCCTGCATCTGTCCTGTGCCCGCGCCGTGCCAAACCGAAGTGTTAAAAAAAGGCAAGTTTAACTGATCCTCCAGTCCCTTGCCACAGCTCAGTTTCAGTATCACCGGCTTGCAAGTCGATGGCCACTGTGACTGCGCATCCATGGCCACGTGCGTCCTCATTCGTGCTCCTGTCATCGGGACTGTCCTGTGCGTCCCTGGCCACGTGTCCTCATTGAGTGCCGTCACCGGGACTGTCCTGTGCGTCCCTGGCCACGTGTCCTCATTCGTGCTGTCACCGGGACTGTCCTGTGCGTCCCTGGCCACGCGCTTCCTCATTCGTGCTGTCACCGGGACTGTCCTGTGCGTCCCTGGCCACGCGCTTCCTCATTCGTGCTGTCACCGGGACTGTCCTGTGCGTCCCTGGCCACATGTGTCCTCATTCATGCTCCTGTCACCGGGAGAGTCCTGCGTGTCCCCGGCTTTGTGCAACCTCATTCGTGCTCCTGTCACGGGGAAGGGGGGGTCCTGCACGTCCCTGGCCATGTGCATCCTCATTCGTGCTCCTGTCACGGGGAAGGGGGGGTCCTGCACGTCCCTGGCCATGTGCATCCTCATTCGTGCTCCTGTCACGGGGAAGGGGGGGTCCTGCACGTCCCTGGCCATGTGCATCCTCATTCGTGCTCCTGTCACTGGGAGAGACCTGCGTGTCCCTGGCCACATGCGTCCTCATTCGTGCTCCTGTCACCGGGACTGTCCTGCACGTCCCTGGCCACGTGCGTCCTCATTCGTGCTCCTGTCACCGGGAGAGTCCTGCGTGTCCCCGGCAACGTGCTTCCTCATTCGTGCTCCTGTCACCGGGACTGTCCTGTGCGTCCCTGGCCACGCGCTTCTTCATTCGTGCTCCTGTCACCGGGAGAGTCCTGCGTGTCCCTGGCCACATGTGTCCTCATTCATGCTCCTGTCACCGGTAGGGTCCTGCGTGTCCCACGGCTTTGTGCAACCTCATTCGTGCTCCTGTCACGGGGAAGGGGGGGTCCTGCACGTCCCTGGCCACGTGCATCCTCATTCGTGCTCCTGTCACGGGGAAGGGGGGGTCCTGCACGTCCCTGGCCACGTGCATCCTCATTCGTGCTCCTGTCACCTGGAGGGTCCTATGCGTCCCTGGCCACATGTGTCCTCATTCGTGCTCCTGTCACCGGGAGAGTCCTGCGTGTCCCCGGCTTTGTGCAACCTCATTCGTGCTCCTGTCACGGGGAAGGGGGGGTCCTGCACGTTCCTGGCCACGTGCATCCTCATTCATGCTCCTGTCACCGGTAGGGTCCTGCGTGTCCCCGGCTTTGTGCAACCTCATTCGTGCTCCTGTCACCGGGAAGGGGGGGTCCTGCACGTCCCTGGCCACGTGCATCCTCATTCGTGCTCCTGTCACCTGGAGGGTTCTATGCGTCCCTGGCCACGTGTCCTCATTCGTGCTCCTGTCACCGGGACTGTCCTGCGCGTCCCCGGCCACGTGCTTCCTCATTTGTGCTCCTGTCACTGGGAGAGACCTGCGTGTCCCTGGCCACGTGTGTCCTCATTCGTGCTCCTGTCACCGGGACTGTCCTGCACGTCCCTGGCCACGTGTGTCCTCATTCGTGCTCCTGTCACCGGGAGAGTCCTGCGTGTCCCCGGCAACGTGCTTCCTCATTCGTGCTCCTGTCACCGGGACTGTCCTGTGCGTCCCTGGCCACACGCTTCTTCATTCGTGCTCCTGTCACCGGGAGAGTCCTGCGTGTCCCTGGCCACATGTGTCCTCATTCATGCTCCTGTCACCGGGAGAGTCCTGCGTGTCCCCGGCTTTGTGCAACCTCATTCGTGCTCCTGTCACGGGAAAGGGGGGGTCCTGCACGTCCCTGGCCACGTGCATCCTCATTCGTGCTCCTGTCACCTGGAGGGTCCTATGCGTCCCCGGCCACGTGTCCTCATTCGTGCTCCTGTCACCGGGACTGTCCTGCGCGTCCCCGGCAACGTGCTTCCTCATTTGTGCTCCTGTCACCGGGAGAGTCCTGCGTGTCCCCGGCTTTGTGCAACCTCATTCGTGCTCCTGTCACCGGGAGAGTCCTGCGTGTCCCCGGCTTTGTGCAACCTCATTCGTGCTCCTGTCACCGGGAGAGTCCTGCGTGTCCCCGGCAACGTGCTTCCTCATTTGTGCTCCTGTTGCCGGGAGCATCCTGCACAGCCACAGTAGAGGTTTACTCTTAACGAGTCTGCGCAAGACGCTCTCGTCAAAGGATGCACGAATGAGGTCGCACGTGGCCAGGGTCGCACAGGCTCAGTGGCTATCGACAGGCCAGTCAGTCGAAAACGAGATTGAGCTGCAGCAAGAGGACTGCAGGATTGGTTTGGCACGGCACAGGACAGCTACAGGGGGCCAGTACATGCACCAGGTAAGTTGAAGTTGCTTTATTCATGATGCTTTAGGTTGCCGTGGGCAGCACGGTGGTGTAGTGGTTAGCACTCTCGCCTTGCAGCGCTGGGTCCCTGGTTCGAATCCCAGCCAGGGCACTATCTGCAAAGAGTTTGTATCTTCTCTCCGTGTCTGCGTGGGTTTCCTCCGGGCACTCCGGTTTCCTCCCACATTCCAAAAACATACAGATAAGTTAATTGTCTCCCTCTAAAAAAAAAATTGGCCCTAGACTACAGTACTTACACTACATAATATAGACATATGGCAATGGTAGGGATTAGATTGTGAGCTCCTTTGAGGGACAGTTAGTGACAAGATATATATATATACACACTGTACAGCGCTGCGTAATATGTCGGCGCTATATAAATACTAAATAATAATAATAATGTCTGTGAGCCAAATCACACAGCAAGCAAGGAGAAATGGCATAAGACGTCACCCCAATCTTTAGATTTGACACTGCACCTGCATTAAGAGCTTTTTCTCTAATCTTGAACTATTATATATAAGCCAATCACTCAGCTTGTGTACCCCTCCTCCACCTCCCCATACAGGAGAGACAGAACGTTCCTCAATAGCAGATGGCAGCTACATATAACAGCAGCACCATCCACCCGCTTCACGCTCAGAGGGGAACACTGGCACTCCTCATCATGATTGACAAGTTTGTACACTTTAGAGCACATCTCCACAGACAAAGCCTATAGAAATGATCCCTGAAAGTATAGTCTTACCTTCACAATGCTGTGACTGAGGGGTACAGCCTGCGGGGGGCCTATTCACATCACAGCAACTATACTTCACATGACCAGCACTGATCTATACACCATACCACACATCCTCAGTGCAGCCACAACGATTCATAGCATAGAACTACGCTATACATTAAATATGTATGGAACAACCTCTGCTTCACAAGACAGCAGCGCGCGGAAACCCAGCATGCTCTACCAGGGCTCATTTACATGTGTGACGCCCTCCAGCCAACCGGAGAACACAAACAAAGTGACTTCATATGCAAATGTCACCTCCCCGCAGGAAACCCCAGCAGCTGCTACAATGTAACCATATCCTGCCCAGATCACAGCCATGTGACCACACTATAGCACTGTACTGACCGCCGGTAACTATATAGGTTATACAAAATACAAAGATACCACCGATACTATATATATATATATATATATATATATATATATATATATATATATATATATATATATATATATATATATATATATATATATATACATATACACACACACACACACACACACACACACACACATATATATATATACATACATACATATACACACACACACACACTATACTATATACATAGACATCAGCAGCTGCTACACTGTAACCCTGTAACCACTGCCCAGACCACAGCCATGTGACCACACCATAGCACTGTACTGACTGCCGGTAACTATATATGCTATACAATATACAAACATACCAGCAGCTGCTACATTGTAACCACTGCCCAGACCACCACACCATATAATTGTACTGACCACTGGTCTATATATATATATATATATATATATATATATATATATATATATATATATATATATGCATATATGCAGTGGCTTGCAAAAGTATTCGGCCCCCTTGAAGTTTTCCCCATTTTGTCACATTACTGCCACAAACATGCATCAATGTTATTGGAATTCCACGTGAAAGACCAATACAAAGTGGTGAACACGTGAGAAGTGGAACGAAAATCATACATGATTCCAAACATTTTTTACAAATAAATAACTACAAAGTGGGGTGTGCGTAATTATTCAGCCCCCCTGGGTCAATATTTTGTAGAACCACCTTTTGCTGCAATTACAGCTGCCAGTCTTTTAGGGTATGTCTCTACCAGCTTTGCACATCTAGAGACTGAAATCCTTGCCCATTCTTCTTTGCAAAACAATTCCAGCTCAGTCAGATTAGATGGACAACGTTTGTGAACAGAAGTTTTCAGATCTTGCCACAGATTCTTGATTGGATTTAGATCTGGACGTTGACTGGGCCATTCTAACACATGGATATGTTTTGTTTTAGGCTGCATTTCCACTTGTGCGGTGCGAATCGCCGCGGTAAAAATTTGCATGCGGGTGCAAAATTCGCATGCGGATCCAAGTGAATTTTCATGCGAATTCGCACGCGCATCCGAATTTAACCATGGCAGTGCTGGTGTGCTTTTCCATTGTTTCTATGCGAATTCGCATGAAAATTCGCATACCTAAACCTCATGCGTATTTCCTATTAAATACATTGTATGCGATTCGCATAGCGGTATGCGGTATGCGAATTCTGATGGCTCTGCCATGCGAATTTTTTCTGCACAGAAAAACGCAAAGGAATCCTGACAAGTGGAAACAGTCCCATTCACTTGTATTGCTATGCGAATTTGCATGCGAAAAACGCATGCAAATTCGCGATAGTGGAAATGAGCCCTTAAACCATTCCATTGTTGCCCTGGCTTTATGTTTAGGGTGGTTGACCTGCTGCAAGGTGAACCTCCACCCCAGTCTCAAGTCTTTTGCAGACTCCAAGAGGTTTTCTTCCAAGATTGCCCTGTATTTGGCTCCATCCATCTTCCCATCAACTCTGACCACCTTCCCTGTCCCTGCTGAAAAGAAGCAGCCCCAGAGCATGATGCTGCCACCACCATTTTTGACAGTGGGGATGGTGTGTTCAGAGTGATGTGCAGTGTTAGTTTTCCGTCACACATAGCGTTTTGCATTTTGGCCAAAAAGTTCCATTTTGGTCTCATCTGACCAGAGCACCTTCTTCCACATGTTTGCTGTGTCCCCCACATGGCTTGTGGCAAACTGCAAACGGGATTTCCTATGCTTTTCTGTTCACAATTGCTTTCTTCTTGCCACTGTTTCATAAAGGCCAACTTTGTACAGTGCACGACTAATAGTTGTCCTATGGACAGATTCCCCCACCTGAGCTGTAGATCTCTGCAGCTTGTCCAGAGTCACCATGGGCCTCTTGACTGCATTTCTGATCAGCGCTCTTCTTGTTTAGCCTGTGAGTTTAGGTGGACGGCCTTGTCTTGGTAGGTTCACAGTTGTGCCATACTCCTTCCATTTCTGAATTATCGCTTGAACAGTGCTCCGTGGGATGTTCAAGGCTTTGGAAATCTTTTTGTAGCCTTAGCCTGCTTTAAATTTCTCAATAACTTTATCCCTGACCTGTCTGGTGTGTTCTTTGGACTTCATGGTGTTGTTGCTCCCAATATTCTCTTAGACAACCTCTGAGGCCGTCACAGAGCAGCTGCATTTGTACTGACATTAGCGGACACACAGGCACACTCTATTTAGTCATTAGCACTCATCAGGCAATGTCTGTGGGCAACTGACTGCACTCAGACCAAAGGGGGCTGAATAATTATGCACACACCACTTTGCAGTTATTTATTTGTAAAAAATGTTTGGAATCATGTATGATTTTTGTTCCACTTCTCACGTGTACACCACTTTGTGTTGGTCTTTCACGTGGAATTCCAATAAAATTGATTCATGTTTGTGGCAGTAATATGACAAAATGTGGAAAACTTCAAGGGGGCCGAATACTTTTGCAACCCACTGTATATATATATATATATTTACACACACACACACATATTATATATATATATATATATATATATATATATATATATATATATATATATATATATATATATAAATATATATATATATATTATACAATACTAGGCGACCTAAGCCCGTTTAAAACGGGCTCTAGGTCAGTCCTCGCCGCAGCATCACAGCGCGCACCCGAACGTCGCCCCCGCCGTGTACGCCCGCAACGCGCGCGCACCCGGGCAGCCCGAGGTCTTTCCTTGCATCCTGTCCCAACGGCTTTCACTGCTTGACATGCGCAGTAGCGCAAAAGCACTAACACAGGGACAGACGCAGGGACACTTGTACTTTATTAGGTAGAATACATATACCAGCAGCTGCTACACTGTAACCACCTCCCATACCAAAGCCATGTGACCACACCATAGCATTGTACTGACCGCTGGTAACTATATTATACATATACCAGCAGCTGCTACACTGTAACCACCTCCCATACCAAAGCCATGTGACCACACCATTGCATTGTACTGACCGCTGGTAACTATATTATACATATACCAGCAGCTGCTACAATGTAACCAATTACTGCAGATGCTCAATAGTATCTGCTCCTGCAAGTCAGAGGAGTTGTTTCACCATCTAGTGGCACATTACAGGTATTGCACATAAGGCAATGTAGTGTGCATGAACGTACACCCTCACCTGACAATTATAAGGTGCAGGGAAGGTGAGTTTGCTGATTGTTGCAGAGTTGTAGTATTCACAATCCTCAGTTCATTAGCAGGAAGTAATACTTATTACAGGTTCTCTTATCAACAGGGAAATGATATAAAACCAAAAATGAACAACACATAAAACACTACAATATTATCACAAAACTGAATGCCTGGCTGGACAGCAGATCCTCTGGGCCCCTCTGCATAGATGTACCGGCCCCTGTGCCCAGGTATGGCAGTTGGTGCCGGGTGGCTGGACAGCAGATCCTCTGGGCCCCTCTGCATAGATGTACCGACCCCTGTGCCCAGGCATGGCAGCTGGTGCTGGGTGGCTGGACAGCAGATCCTCTGGGGCCCCTGTGCACAGGCATGGCAGTTGGTGCCAGGTGGCGGGAAAGCAGATCCTCTGGGGCCCCTGTGCCCAGGCATGGCAGTTGGTGCCGGGTGGCTGGACAGCAGATCCTCTGGGGCCCCTGTGCTCGGGCATGGCAGTTGGTGCCGGGTGGCTGGACAGCAGATCCTCTGGGGCCACTGTGCTCGGGCATGGCAGTTGGTGCTGGGTGGCTGGACAGCAGATCCTCTGGGGCCCCTGTGCACAGGCATGGCAGTTGGTGCTGGGTGGCTGGACAGCAGATCCTCTGGGGCCCCTGTGCACAGGCATGGCAGTTGGTGCTGGGTGGCCGGACAGCATATTGTCTGGGGCCCCTGTGCCCAGGCATGGCAGTTGGTGCCGGGTGGCTGGACAGCAGATCCTCTGGGGCCCCTGTGCACAGGCATGGCAGATGGTGCCGGGTGGCTGGTCAGCAGATCCTCTGGGGCCCCTGTGCCCAGGCATGGCAGTTGGTGCCGGGTGGCTGGACAGCAGATCCTCTGGGGCCCCTGTGCCCAGGCATGGCAGTTGGTGCAGGGTGGCTGGACAGCAGATCCTCTGGGGCCCCTGTGCCCAGGCATGGCAGTTGGTGCTGGGTGGCTGGACAACAGATCCTCTGGGGCCCCTGTGCACAGGCATGGCAGACGGTGCTGGGTGGCTGGACAGCAGATCCTCTGGGGCCCCTGTGCCCAGGCATTGCAGTTGGTGCCGGGTGGCTGGACAGCAGTTCCTCTGGGGCCCCCGTGTCCAGGGCATGGCAGTTGGTGCAGGGTGGCTGGACAGCAGATCCTCTGGGGCCCCTGTGCCCAGGCATGGCAGTTGGTGCCGGGTGGCTGGACAGCAGTTCCTCTGGGGCCCCTGTGTCCAGGGCATGGCAGTTGGTGCAGGGTGGCTGGACAGCAGATCCTCTGGGGCCCTTGTGCACAGGCTTGGCAGTTGGTGCCGGGTGGCTGGACAGCAGATCCTCTGGGGCCCCTGTGCCCAGGCATGGCAGTTTGTGCTGGGTGGCTGGACAGGAGATCCTCTGGGGCCCCTGTGCACAGGCATGGCAGTTGGTGCCGGGTGGCTGGACAGCAGATCCTCTGGGGCCCCTGTGCCCAGGCATAGCAGTTGCTGCTGGGTGGCTGGACAGCAGATCCTTTGGGGCCCCTGTGCCCAGGCATGGCAGTTGGTGCTGGGTGGCTGGACAGCAGATCCTCTGGGGCCCCTGTGCCAGGGCATGGCAGTTGGTGCTGGGTGGCTGGACAGCAGATCCTCTGGGGCCCCTGTGCCCAGGCATGGCAGTTGGTGCTGGCTGGAAAGCAGATCCTCTGGGGCCCCTGAGCCCAGGCATGGCAGTTGGTGCTGGGTGGCTGGAAAGCAGATTATCTGGGGCCCCTGTGCCCGGGCATGGCAGTTGGTGATGGCTGGACAGCAGATCCTCTGGGGCCCCTGTGCCCGGACAAGGCAGTTGGTGCCGGGTGGCTGGACAGCAGATCCTCTGGGGCCCCTGTGCCCAGGCATGGCAGTTGGTGCCGGGTGGCTGGACAGCAGATCCTCTGGGGCCACTGTGCCCGGGAATGGCAGTTGGTGCTGGGTGGCCGGACAGCAGATGGTCTGGGGCCCCTGTGCACAGGCATGGCAGTTGGTGCCGGGTGGCTGGACAGCAGATCCTCTGGGGCCCCTGTGCCCAGGCATGGCAGTTGGTGCCGGGTGGCTGGACAGCAGACCCTCTGGGGCCCCTGTGCTCGGGCATGGCAGTTGGTGCTGGGTGGCTGGACAGCAGATCCTCTGGGGCCCCTGTGCCCAGGCATGGCAGTTGGTACTGGGTGGCTGGACAGCAGATCCTCTGGGGCCCCTGTGCCCAGGCATGGCAGTTGGTGCCGGGTGGCTGGACAGCAGATCCTCTGGGGCCCCTGTGCCCGAGCATGGCAGTTGGTGCCGGGTGGCTGGACAGCAGATCCTCTGGGGCCCCTGTGCACAGGCATGGCAGTTGGTGCCGGGTGGCTGGACAGCAGTTCCTCTGGGGCCCCTGTGTCCGGGCATGGCAGTTGGTGCCGGGTGGCTGGACAGCAGATCCTTTGGGGCCCCTGTGCCCAGGCATGGCAGTTGCTGCTAGGTGGCTGGACAGCAGATCCTCTGGGGCCCCTGTGCCCGGGAATGGCAGTTGGTGCTGGGTGCCTGGACAGCAGATCCTCTGGGGCCCCTGAGCCCGGGCATGGCAGTTGGTGCTGGGTGGCTGGACAGGAGATCCTCTGGGGCCCTTGTGCCCAGGCATGGCAGTTGGTGCCGAGTGGCTGGACAGCAGATCCTCTGGGGCCCCTGTGCCCAGGCATGGCAGTTGGTGCCGGGTGGCTGGACAGCAGATCCTCTGGGGCCCCTGTGCTCGGGCAAGGCAGTTGGTGCTGGGTGGCTGGACAGCAGATCCTCTGGGGCCCCTGTGCACAGGCATGGCAGTTGGTGCCGGGTGGCTGGACAGCAGATCCTCTGGGGCCCCTGTGCCCAGGCATGGCAGTTGGTGCTGGGTGGCTGGACAGCAGATCCTCTGGGGCTCTTGTGCCCGGGCATGGCAGTTGGTGCTGGGTGGCTGGACAGCAGATCCTCAGGGGCCCCTGTGCACAGGCATGGCAGTTGGTGCAGGGTGGCTGGACAGTAGATCCTCTGGGGCCCCTGTGCACAGGCATGGCAGTTGGTGCAGGGTGGCAGGACAGTAGATCCTCTGGGGCCCCTGTGCCCAGGCATGGCAGTTGGTGCCGGGTGGCTGGACAGTAGATCCTCTGGGGCCCCTGTGCTCGGGCATGGCAGTTTGTGCTGGGTGGCTGGACAGGAGATCCTCTGGGGCCCCTGTGCCCAGGCATGGCAGTTTGTGCTGGGTGGCTGGACAGCAGATCCTCTGGGGCCCCTGTGCACAGGCATGGCAGTTGGTGCTGGGTGGCTGGACAGCACATCCTCTGGGGCCCCTGTGTAGAGGAATGGCAGTTGGTGCCGGGTGGCTGGACAGCAGTTCCTCTGGGGCCCCTGTGCCTGGGCATGGCAGTTGGTGCTGGGTGCCTTGACAGCAGATTCTCTGGGGCCCCTGTGCCCGGGCATGGCAGTTGGTGCTGGCTGGACAGCAGATCCTCTGGGGCTCCTGTGCCCGGGCATGGCAGTTGGTGCCGGGTGGCTGGACAGCAGATCATCTGGGGCCCCTGTGCCCAGGCATGGCAGTTGGTGCTGGGTGGCTGGACAGCAGATCCTCTGGGGCCCCTGTGCCCAGGCATGGCAGTTGGTGCCGAGTGGCTGGACAGCAGATCCTCTGGGGCCCCTGTGCCCAGGCATGGTAGTTGGTGCTGGGAGGTTGGACAGCAGATCCTCTGGGGCCCCTGTGCCCGGGCATGGCAGTTGGTGATGGCTGGACAGTAGATCCTCTGGGGCCCCTGTGCCCGGGCATGGGAGTTGGTGCTGAGTGACTGGACAGGAGATCCTCTGGGGCCCCTGTGCACAGGCATGGCAGTTGGTGGTGGCTGGACAGCAGATCCTCTGGGCCCCTGTGCCCAGGCATGGCAGCTGGTGCTGGGTGGCTGGACAGCTGATCATCTTGGGCTCCTGTGCCCAGGCATGGCAGTTGGTAATGGCTGGACAGCAGATCCTCTGGGCCCCTGTGCCCAGGCATGGCAGCTAGTGCTGGGTGGCTGGACAGCAGATTCTCTGGGGCCCCTGTGCCCGGGCATGGCAGTTGGTGCTGGCTGGACAGCAGATCCTCTGGGGCTCCTGTGCCCGGGCATGGCAGTTGGTGCCGGGTGGCTGGACAGCAGATCATCTGGGGCCCCTGTGCCCAGGCATGGCAGTTGGTGCTGGCTGGACAGCAGATCCTCTGGGGCCCCTGTGCCCAGGCATGGCAGTTGGTGCTGGGTGGCTGGACAGCAGATCCTCTGGGGCCCCTGTGCCCAGGCATGGCAGTTGGTGCCGAGTGGCTGGACAGCAGATCCTCTGGGGCCCCTGTGCCCAGGCATGGTAGTTGGTGCTGGGAGGTTGGACAGCAGATCCTCTGGGGCCCCTGTGCCCGGGCATGGCAGTTGGTGATGGCTGGACAGTAGATCCTCTGGGGCCCCTGTGCCCGGGCATGGGAGTTGGTGCTGAGTGACTGGACAGGAGATCCTCTGGGGCCCCTGTGCACAGGCATGGCAGTTGGTGGTGGCTGGACAGCAGATCCTCTGGGACCCTGTGCCCAGGCATGGCAGCTAGTGCTGGGTGGCTGGACAGCAGATCCTCTGGGGCTCTTGTGCCCGGGCATGGCAGTTGGTGCTGGGTGGCTGGACAGGAGATCCTCTGGGGCCCCTGTGCAGAGGCATGGCAGTTGGTGGTGGCTGGACAGCAGATCCTCTGGGCCCCTGTGCCCAGGCATGGCAGCTGGTGGTGGGTGGCTGGACAGCTGATCATCTTGGGCTCCTGTGCCCAGGCATGGCAGTTGGTAATGGCTGGACAGCAGATCCTCTGGGCCCCTGTGCCCAGGCATGGCAGTTGGTGCTGGGTGGCTGGACAGCAGATCCTCAGGGGCCCCTGTGCACAGGCATGGCAGTTGGTGCAGGGTGGCTGGACAGTAGATCCTCTGGGGCCCCTGTGCACAGGCATGGCAGTTGGTGCAGGGTGGCTGGACAGTAGATCCTCTGGGGCCCGTGCCCAGGCATGGCAGTTGGTGCCGGGTGGCTGGACAGCAGATCCTCTGGGGACCCTGTGCCCAGGCATGGCAGCTTGTGCTGGGTGGCTGGACAGCAGATCCTCTGGGGCCCCTGTGCACGGGCATGGCAGTTGGTGCTGGGTGGCTGGACAGCAGATCCTCTGGGGCCCCTGTGCACAGGCATGGCAGTTGGTGCTGGGTGGCAGGACAGTAGATCCTCTGGGGCCCCTGTGCCCAGGCATGGCAGTTGGTGCCGGGTGGCTGGACAGCAGATCCTCTGGGGCCCCTGTGCTCGGGCATGGCAGTTTGTGCTGGGTGGCTGGACAGGAGATCCTCTGGGGCCCCTGTGCCCAGGCATGGCAGCTGGTGCTGGGTGGCTGGACAGCTGATCATCTTGGGCTCCTGTGCCCAGGCATGGCAGTTGGTAATGGCTGGACAGCAGATCCTCTGGGCCCCTGTGCCCAGGCATGGCAGCTAGTGCTGGGTGGCTGGACAGCAGATCCTCTGGGGCTCCTGTGCCCAGGCATGGCAGTTGGTAATGGCTGGACAGCAGATCCTCTGGGGCCCCTGTGCCCGGGCATGGCAGTTGGTGCTGGGTGGCTGGACCGCAGATCCTTTGGGGCCACTGTGCCCGGGTATGGCAGTTGGTAATGGCTGGACAGCAGATCCTCTGGGGCCCCTGTGCCTGGGCATGTCAGTTTGTGCTGGGTGGCTGGACAGCAGATCCTCTGGGGCCCAGGCATGGCAGTTGGTGCTGGGTGGCTGGACAGGAGATCCTCTGGGGCCCCTGTGCACAGGCATGGCAGTTGGTGCCGGGTGGCTGGACAGCAGTTCCTCTTGGGCCCCTGTGCCCAGGCATGGCAGTTGGTGCTGGGTGGCTGGACAGCAGATCCTCTGGGGCCCCTGTGCCCGGGCATGGCAGTTGGTGCTGGGTGGCTGGACAGCAGATCCTCTGGGGCCCCTGTGCCCAGGCATGGCAGTTGGTGCCAGGTGGCTGGACAGCAGTTCCTCTGGGGCCCCTGTGCCCGGGCATGGCAGCTGGTGCAGGGTGGCTGGACAGCATATCCTCTGGGGCCCCTGTGCACAGGCATGGCAGTTGGTTCCGGGTGGCTGGACAGCAGATCCTCTCAGGCCCCTGTGCACAGGCATGGCTGTTGGTTCCGGGTGGCTGGACAGCAGTTCCTCTGGGGCCCCTGTGCCCGGGCATGGCAGTTGGTGCTGGGTGCCTGGACAGCAGATCCTCTGAGGCCCCTGTGCCCGGGAATGGCAGTTGGTGCTGGGTGGTTGGACAGGAGATCCTCTGGGGCCCCTGTGCCCAGGCATGGCAGTTGGTGCCGAGTGGCTGGACAGCAGATCCTCTGGGGCCCCTGTGCCCAGGCATGGTAGTTGGTGATGGCTGGACAGTAGATCCTCTGGGGTCCCTGTGCCCGGGCAAGGCAGTTGGTGCTGAGTGACTGGACAGGAGATCCTCTGGGGCCCCTGTGCACAGGCATGGCAGTTGGTGGCGGGTGGCTGGACAGTAGATGGTCTGGGGCCCCTGTGCTAAGGCATGGCAATTGGTGCCGGGTGGCTGGACAGCAGATCCTCTGGGGCCCCTGTGCCCAGGCATGGCAGTTGGTAATGGCTGGACAACAGATCCTCTGGGGCCCCTGTGCCCAGGCATGGCAGTTGGTAATGGCTGGACAACAGATCCTCTGGGGCCCCTGTGCCCAGGCATGACAGCTGGTGCTGGGTGGCTGGACAGCAGATCCTCTGGGGCTCCTGTGCCCAGGCATGGCAGTTGGTGATAACTGGACAGCAGATCCTCTGGGGCCCCTGTGCCCGGGCATGGCAGTTGGTGCTGGGTGGCTGGACCACAGATCCTTTGGGGCCACTGTGTCTGGGCATGGCAGTTGGTGCTGGCTGGACAGCAGATCCTCTGGGAACCCGGACCAGGGCATGGCAGTTGGTGCTGGGTGGCTGGACAGCAGATCTTCTGGGGCCCCTGTGCCCAGGCATGGCAGTTTGTGCTGGGTGGCTGGATAGCAGATCCTCTGGGGCCCTGTGCCCAGGCATGGCAGTTGGTGCTGGATGGCTAGACAGCAGATGGTCTGGGGCCCCTGTGCCCAGGCATGGCAGTTGGTGCTGGGTGGCTGGACAGCAGATCTTCTGGGGCCCCTGTGCCCAGGCATGGCAGTTGGTGCCGGTTGCCTGGACAGCAGATCCTCTGGGTGTTACTGGCTAGCTGTGCCATCCAGCAGTAGGAATGGGCAGCTGGGTAATGCACCCTCTGTGCCTGGCACTGGTGGGCATGAGAGATGTGGCGGTCTGCTGCTGCGGTCTGCGGGGGTTGCCCAGTCATTACTCAGGGGGCCTTAAAGGACACAACAGGCACATAATGGCCACCCTCGGGTACACAGAGCGCTACCTGCTGGCCACTGGTATGAAAAGTACTTATTATTAGTTACAGATTGCACTGTCAGCTCCTGGTGAACCACAACTCCCAGGAGGGTGTAAGGGGCTACTAAGGACCAAAAAGCCCTCTTACTAAAATGTTACGCAAAACAGAATATTCAAACAGAAGAAACTTGCTATAATTCAGGTTGAAGTGAACTCCAAGAGGTCTCCCACGATGCATCACTGCTGAAATATGCAAATTATACCTTTATCAAAGAGATGATTTGCATATTCAGCAGTGATGCATTGTGGGAGACAGCATATGCTACCTCCAACCTGAATAATAACAAATTCCTTCTGTTTTCAGAAGGCTGAATTCTGTTTTAAGCCTGGGCTTGGGATTCCCGACACTTAGAAGCGCTGTACAATACACTGTACAGCGTTTCAAATTAGCATGTTTTTTTTTCTTTCTAAAACTTTATTATACTTACCAGGTATTAGGCTTCTGTCTGTAGCTCTACCCCCTAAAGCACCTTGGCTCTCCAGCTGTGATAAAACTACAAATCCTAGCATGCATTTGCCTTTATAAATCATGAGTGTGGCTGTCAGACTCCTGCAATGCATTTTGGGACTTGTAGTTCCTTAACAGCTGGAGAGCTAACGTTTGCCCTAAAGGAAGAGGTCATAGGTGCTTCTCTATTACCACATCAGAAAAGCGCCTGTGACATCTGCTAGGGGCAGGGCTATAAAAACCTTATGAGTATAATAAAGTTTATTTAAATTGTAATCTCTCGGACCCCCAATTCACTACAAAATCACTTTTCAAAGCGATTTTGCAGCGTTTAAATACTTCACAATTGCAGGACATGCAGCATTTTGAGCGCTCAATGCTATTTCCCCTGATCACTATCGCACTACTAGGTTCTCCATCACTCACTTTCATTGGCAACGCATTTTGGGGAATTGCCGGCGATTGTCGGAGAACCCATAACGCTGCCAAAACCACCCTAGAGGGTCCCGGGCCTTACATTGTAATCATTAAAGGGAACCTAAACTGAGAAGGATATGGATTTTTCCTTTCAAAGTAATACCAGTTGCCTGACTCTCCTGCTGATTCGGTGTCTCTAATACTTTCAGCCACAGCCCCTGAACAAGCATGCAGATCAGGTGCTCTGACTGAAGTCAGACTGGATTAGCTGCATGCTTGTTTCAGGTCTGTGATTCAGCCACTAGTGCAGCCAAAGAGATCAGCAGGACTGCCAAACAACTGCTAAAAGAAAAACATCCATATCCCTCTCAGTTTAGTTTCCCTTTAAATACGTCTGCTTCCTGCCAGACTATAACTGAGAATATCTGAGGAATGGGACTCTAAGCAAACTAAGTAAGGGCCCATAACTAATCTAGCGTATCAGCTGATTTCGGCGCGCGCCTCTGAGAGCCGAAACTGGGCGCCGCATAGCAGCAATGCTATGCTGCGCTTAGGGGTCATTCGGGGCTCTGGCGGCTGCCAGACCCCGAATTACATCTCCCTCCCGAGTTGAGACAACTCGGAGGGGGAATAGTATTTTACGCCGCCTCGGAGTTTAGCGGCAGCGGTGAGAGCCCACCGCGCCGAACTGAGCAGCGCCGAATTAATATGCACCCCTAATCTAGTCACTGCAGACCGTGCAAATGCCTTTACTTTGCCACTGTGAAGTCCAGGTCCACAGATATTCTCACTCCTGGCCTGCTGACTGGCAGACAGAGGCAATGACTGAGGAATGGGGGGCCACAGAGACAAAGTAAAGGCATGTATGTAACCATATATACTAATACAACAGCAGGTGTCTGTGTCAGTTGCAGTCACGTGTCATGCGTGCACTGGCGTTAGTGTGCACTCGTCAGTGGACACGCACGTCTGGCCCTGCTCCTGCAACAGTCCCAGCGATTAATATTTCTAGTCCAGGTCGCGATAGACTTGGGGCAAGACGTAATTTGGCTGGCAGCTATTGCTTGCAACCGAATTATGCTGTTTTTATCAAACTCTTGATGGCACTCAAATTACAGACTGAGTGCCGTTATAGTTGTAATTCACATTACGGCCTATGGCGGCACCTAGTGTGCCCAAATTTCCAGGCATTGTTTTTGTCTGACTCGCAAAGAGGGATGGAAGGAGGCACAATGGGGGGAAAAAAATGAGGTACAAATGGAGACAGAAGGAGATACATGGGGACATGAGGAGGAACATGGGGACAGGAGGAGGCACAAATGGGGACAGAAAGAGGAACATGGAGACAGAAGGAGGAACATGGGGACAGAAAGAAGCACAATGGGTGACAGGAGGTACAGGAGGACAGAAAGAAGCACAATGAGTGACAGGAGGTACAGGAGGACAGAAAGAAGCATAATGGGTGACAGGAGGTACAGGAGGACAGAAAGAAGCACAATGGGTGACAGGAGGTACAGGAGGACAGAAAGAAGCACAATGGGTGACAGGAGGTACAGGAGGACAGAAAAAAGCACAATGGGTGACAAAAAGAGGTACAGGGGGACAGAAAGAAGCACAATGGGGGACAAAAGGAGATACATGGGGACAGAAAGAAGCACAAAGGGGAATGGAAAAAAGCACAAAGGTGGATAGAAGGTGGCACAAAGGGGGATAGAAGGAGGGGCAAAATGAGGCACATGCAAAGGCCACATAGGTCAGTGCCCAGGGGGCTCCCCACAGAACAATCATCATGTAACATCAGCAGGTAAGTGATCCGTGACATAACTCCGAATACGCATCCTGCTGTGCACAGGAAACAAGGCTGCTCGGCTGTCTCCAGTGGGCAACACAAGTGGCCACAGAGTCTGCAGCCCTGCCAGCCTCACTCACCTCTGCTTCCTGCTCTGGCTATTAGTAGGATGGACAGAAGATGAGCACACAGCCCTGCACAAGTAAGTCATGCACAGCCCGCTGCACAGTGTGTCACTTACCTCTGCTTCCTGCTATTAGCAAGATGGACATAAGACGAGCACACAGTCCTACACCGGTAAGTCATGCATGTGTGAGCAGAGACGGCGATGCGGGAGCAGAGGCGGGAGATGCGCGAGCAGAGGCGGGCGCTGCGCGAGCAGAGGCGGGTGCTGCGCGAGCAGAGGCGGGCCTCTGCGCGAGCAGAGGCGGGCGCTACGCGAGCAGAGGCGGGCGCTGCGCGAGCAGAGGCGGGTGCTGTGTGAGCAGAGGCAGGCTCTGGGCGAGCAGAGGCGGGCACTGGGCGAGCAGAGACGGGCACTGTGTGAGCAGAGATGGGCACTGTGCGTGCAGAGACAGGCACAGTGCGAGCAGACGGGCACAGTGTGAGCACATGTGGGCGCTGTGTGAGCAGAGACAGGCACAGTGCGAGCAGAGGCGGGCACAGTGCGAGCAGAGGCGGGCACTGTGTGAGCAGAGACGGGCACAGTGCGAGCAGAGAGAGATGGGCACGAGCAGAGACAGGCGCTGTGCGAGCAGAGGAGGGCGCTGTGCGAGCAGAGACGGGCACTGTGTGAGCAAGGCACTGTGTGAGCAGAGACAGACACTGTGTGAGCAGAGAGAGATGGGCACGAGCAGAGATGGGCACAGTGCGAGCAGAGACGGGCACAATGCGAGCACAGGTGGGCGCTGTGTGAGCAGAGACAGGCTCTGTGTGAGCAGAGACGGGCACAGTGCGAGCACAGGTGGGCGCTGTGTGAGCAGAGACAGGCATTGCATGAGCAGAGACGGGCGCTGCGTGAGACGAGACGGGCGCTGCGTGAGACGAGACGGGCGCTGCGTGAGCAGAGGCGGGTGCTGTGTGAGCAGAGGCAGGCTCTGGGCGAGCAGAGGCGGGCACTGGGCGAGCAGAGGTGGACGCTGTGTGACCAGAGATGGGCGATGCGAGAGCAGAGGCGGGCACAGTGCGAGCAGAGATGGGCACTGTGTGAGCAGAGACGGGCACTGTGTGAGCAGAGACGGGCACAGTGCAAGCACAGGTGGGCGCTGTGTGAGCAGAGACAGGCACTGTGTGAGCAAAGACAGGCACTGTGTGAGCAAGGCACTGTGTGAGCAGAGACTGGCACTGTGTGAGCAGAGAGAGATGGGCACAGTGCGAGCAGAGACGGGCGCTGTGCAAACAGAGATGGCCACTGTTTGAGCAAAGACAGGCACTGTGCGAGCAGAGACGGGCACAGTGCGATCAGAGATGGGCACAATGCGAGCAGAGACAGGCTCTGTGTGAGCAAAGACGGGCACTGTGTGAGCAGAGACGGGCACTGTGTGAGCAGAGACGGGCACTGTGCGAGCACAGGTGGGCGCTGTGTGAGCAGAGACAGGCACTGTGTGAGCAGAGAGAGATGGGCACGAGCAGAGACGAGCACAGTACGAGCAGAGACGGGCGCTGCGTGAGCAGAGACGGGCACTGTGTGAGCAGAGGCGGGCTCTGGGCGAGCAGAGGCGGGCACTGGGCGAGCAGAGAAAGGCACTGTGTGAGCAGAGACAGGCACTGTGTGAGTAGAGAGAGATGGGCACGAGCAGAGACGGGCACAGTGCGAGCAGAGATGGGCACAGTGCGAGCAGAGATGGGCGCTGTGCAAGCAGAGGCGGGCAGTGTGCAAGCAGAGAAGGGCAACGTGCGAGCAGATACGGGCACTGTGCAAGCAGAAACGGGCAAGTGTGAGCAGAGGCGGGCACTGTGTGACCAGAGACAGGCGCTACGTGAGCAGGCAGGCACTGTGTGAGCAGAGACGTGCAGTGCAAGCAGAGACGGGCACACTGCGAGCAGAGATGGCACTGCGTGCGCAGAGGCGGGAACTGGGCTAGTTTCTCTAAAGCATGATAACTGCTATCATAGCAGTTATCACAGAATCTGCCGCGTGCAAAGGTTTATACGCAAACAGCGTTACTCCACGTGATAAGCGAAGGTTTGCGCGCAATTATGTGCGCGTTTCACTTAAATAGCGCACGTGATTGCGCGCAAACCTTCGCTTATCACACGAAGTAACGCTATTTACGTGAAAACCAATGCGTGCTGCAGATCGCGTGATAACTGCTGTTATAGCAGTTATCACGCTTTAGAGAATCGAGCCCACTCTGTGAGCAGAGACGGGCACTGTGGGAGCAGAGCGACAGGGACTGTGCGAGCAAAGAGAAAGGCACTGTGTGAGCAGTGAGCAGAGACGGGCACTGTGGGAGCAGAGCGACAGGGACTGTGCGAGCAGAGAGAGAAAGGCACTGTGTGAGCAGTGAGCAGAGACGGGCACTGTGGGAGCAGAGCGACAGGGACTGTGCGAGCAGAGAGAGAAAGGCACTGTGTGAGCAGAGAGAGAAAGGCACTGTGTGAGCAGTGAGCAGAGGCTGACACTGTGGGAGCAGAAGGGGGCACTGACATCTTCTGCAGCACATTACAGAGTACATAGTCATGCCACTGACTGTCCCCAGAGGAGCTCACAATCTAATCCTTACCAGTCATAGTCTAACGTTCTACCATATTATTATTATGCATTTATATAGCAGTGACATTTACAGCAGCACTTTACAGAGTACATAGTCTCATGCCACTGACTGTCCCAAGTCAAATTATTCACTGTAATCTTGTGATCGGAAACCCTAACCTGAGCAGCGGTTGTGGTAATGCAAATAAGCATACACACGGCTATTTGGTAAAGAGGAGACAACCACAAGCCCTTTAGGTAAGCGCTCCTGCGCCCAGACTGGCTGCTATAAATTACATAGGATCCAGCAACTCTGCTGAAAGCTGCACCGTGACTCTGGAATAGGAATTAGGAAGCGTGCGGTTCCTCTCGTGCATGCGCTGGCTTCGTCCCCCTCTCCCACGTGTCATATTGCGGTTCATGCGCAGAGAAGAGGAAGAAGCCAGTGCACGAGCAGAGAGGACCCGGAGGCTTCCTCTTCCGGGTCACAGTGCAACTTTAAGCAGAGTCGTCAGATCCCATGTGAATGATAGCGGCCAGCCCGGGAGCAGGAGCACTTACCTAAGGGGCCGGCGATTGTCTCTTCTTTACCAAATAGCCGTGGGTATGCTTATATGCATAGCCACAGCCTCTGCTCAGGGTCCATTTAATTGTATCCCTTTTCCTATAATTCTATTCTCATATTTGTAGCCTCAGCCAAGAGCCTAGCTTTTCATCTCCCCTACAGATACTTGCCTATGGAGAGGGAAGGCTTTGGGTCCTACAGAGCCCTCCGCTCCTCTCTCTGTCTCCACATTGCAGCGCTGGCTCCCCATTTGAATCCCCCACGGGAGGCTTTGGAAGTGGTTGGGAGCCCGAGGGCTCCTGAAGACAGGCAGCTCTGTACTGCGCATGAGTGAGAGGACGCTCACACATATGTATAGAGCACACGGGCTCCTGAAGACAGGCAGCTCTGTACTGCGCATGAGAGAAAAGGCGTTGGTGCATGTGCAGTACCGACCGATACACTCGTGCTTCTGAAGACAGGCAACTTTGTACTGCACATGAGAGAAAGGGTGTTGGTGTATGTGCAGTACGGACCGGTACACTCGTGCTCCTGAAGACAGGCAACTTTGTACTGCACATGAGAGAAAGGGTGTTGGTGCATGTGCAGTACGGACCGGTACACTCGTGCTCCTGAAGACAGGCAACTTTGTACTGCGCATGAGAGAAAGGGTGTTGGTGCATGTGCAGTACCGACCGATACACTCGTGCTCCTGAAGACAGGCAACTTTGTACTGCACATGAGAGAAAGGGTGTTGGTGCATGTGCAGTACGGACCGGTACACTCGTGCTCCTGAAGACAGGCAACTTTGTACTGCGCATGAGAGAAAGGGCGTTGGTGCATGTGCAGTACGGACCGGTACACTCGTGCTCCTGAAGACAGGCAACTTTGTACTGCGCATGAGAGAAAGGGCGTTGGTGCATGTGCAGTACGGACCTTTTCACAACCCATCAGTCAGAAACTGCTAACGGAGGAGACAGCGCTGGAACAAGGGGACCGCAGGAGTAACAGGAAGCTCTATAGGACCCACAGCCTTCACTCTCCATTGGTATGTATACATTATAAACAATACCAGTTGCTTGGCAGCCCTTAAGCCTCATCTACACAATTAGATGAGGTTGCGATCCGGCAGCTCGATTAGCCGCCGGATCGCCTCTTCCGCGTGCCCGCCACGTCCCCGCCGGCGCCACTTATCTTCCGCTCGATTCCTTTTCATTGTCCCCTCGCGGGGAGCGATCAGGGAATCGGCGGTGGGGAGATCCGTCCTGTCGGATCTTATCAATTGAGCCGCATCTACGCGTGTAGATGCGGCTTTAGGCTGCAGTAGTGTATGAATCACACACCTAAAACAAGCATGCAGCTAATCTAGTCACACTTCAGTCACCTGATCTGCATGCTTGTCCAGGGGCTATGGCTAAATGTTTTACAAATACAGGATGAGCAGGACAGCCAGGCAATATGCATTGTATATAGGGAAATACATATGGCAGCTTTCATATACAGTTATCCTTTAGCCCTGCTCTCCTGACCCTTCAGTATTCCAGCCCACTCCCTCCGCATCATCACCCTATGCTTTCCCATCTGCTGCCTGTCAGGGGGCGGCTGGAGATGCTGGGCCTTGTCCTCCTTTCCTCATCCTCTCAGGAAGCATTGAGCAACAAAGTCACCACGGGGGAGGAGCTTGCGGCTGGAGGTCTCTTCAGGTTGGACGGCAGAAGTAATAGCCATTTGTTCGTATGCGTAGTATGATGCAGCCTATCAAGCTGTGCGCATATTTCTCTCTTCTGCGCTTGCGCGGCGGTTGCGGGGCTTTCCTGGAGATCATGGGTGTGGCCGAGCTGTAGAGGGGATGACGTCATGACGCAGGACGCCTCCAGTGTCTGCAGAGAGACAGGAAGGAGAGGATCAGATTGTTTTGTCTGTGTGACTGTGACGAGCTGCCTGCAGGATGGGGGGAGTGCTGGGCCTGTGCTCTGTGGCCAGCTGGGTGAGTCTCCAATACTGGTACCCCTTATTATAGTGTGTGTCTATATGTCACCATGTGACCCTGGGGAGGGAGAGGGGGGATTCCCAGTACTGTCACCTCTAATGTGCACCTATATGTCACCCTCTCTCCCCTACTGTCCCCTATAGTTACTGTGTGTGTGTATGTAGCAGGGTCGGACTGGCACACTAAAGGCCCACCAGTGAAGTTTCAGCCTGAGGCCCGCCCCCCTCTCCTAAATCCTCCCATCCCCCCCCCCCCCCCCCCATTTTGGGCTCACATACACATGTGCTTTAGAAGATTTGCATGATTTTAAGGTAGGGAATAGATTGTGAGCACTTCTGAGGACAGTCTCGAATAGGGATATCGGGCAGCACGGTGGTGTAGTGGTTAGCTCTCTCGCCTTGCAGCGCTGGGTCCCTGGTTCGAATCCCAGCCAGGGCACTATCTGCAAAGAGTGTGTATCTTCTCTCCGTGTCTGCGTGGGTTTCCTCCGAGCACTCTGGTTTCCTCCGACATTCCAAAAACATACGGATAAGTTAATTGGCTCCCCCTAAAAATTGGCCCTAGACTACAGTACTTACACTACATAATATAGACATATGGCAATGATAGGGATTAGATTGTGAGCTCCTTTGAGGGACAGTTAGCGACAAGACAATATATATATATATATATATATATATATATATATATACACACACTGTACAGCGCTGCGTAATATGTCATGATGAGTCATGGGCATGGTCATGATGAGTCATGGGCACTTAAAAAAAAAAAAAAAGGTACTTATCCGTTAGCCGGGCGCATCCTCCAGGTGGCGACAAAACTCCACCAGAGTTACATCTTTCCCTACTATCCATGTCGGCCTGGAGGGGGAATAGTAATTAGCGCCACCTGCCGGATGTGCCCGGCTAACGGATAAGTACCACAAAAAAAAACACAAAATATGTAGTGGTGTTATTCACAGAGATTACGACCAACCAGATACATTTTTGATAAAATAATCAAGTAGTTACATGCCTCATGATAATTCATCAAGTAGTCAAATGGCAGCAGATTTTCCGACAAAATGCAATCAGATTGGCAGCAGATATCCCCCCACAAAATGCAATCAGATTGGCAGCAGATATCCCCATAAAATGCAATCAGATTGGCAGCAGATATCCCCCCCCACAAAATGCAATCAGATTGGCAGCAGATATCCCCATAAAATGCAATCAGATTGGCAGCAGATATCCCCCCACAAAATGCAATCAGATTGGCAGCAGATACCCCCCCCCCACACAAAATGCAATCAGGTTGTCGGCAGATACCCCCACAAAATGCAGTAAGATTGGTGGCAGATTTCCCCA